>NW_009596394.1:31110-46177 GCF_000690535.1 Cariama cristata
GGCGGGAGAGAGGGACCCTCAGCTGGAGAAGCATTTTGTCATCCTCCAGAAGCCATGGCTGGGAATGGGGATGCTGGGAAGCGATGGAGGGGAGAGCAGCATCCTGACGTCGCACAGGAGGTGGTCACACGCCGTGCACACACACGGCTCTTCGTTATCTGGGCTGTGCACTCCAACGGCTGCCAGCCTGCTTGCCTGGATAGCGCTTCATTGTCTGGGCCAGGTTTGTCATCGGGCCTTTCTTCTGCTCCCCTCCTGTCCCTTATCAGCAGGTCCCGCACCTCCTTCCCCGCGGGTGCTTTTGGGAGACAAGGCTGTGCCTTCACGGCCGCCCCCTCCTCTCCCCAGGGCAAGACTTGGCCTTTTCGGCTGCTCACACGGGGAAGGCAGAGCTCAACAGGACAAAAATCAATCCTAATAATAAAGTAACAAACTGCTCCAGGAGAAGGAGAGTACCTGGAATTACTTTTAATTCAGAAGTCAGCCTGAGATAAGGCACCAGCCCAAATGCCAATATGCTAATGCAGCTCCTTTAGCGATGTGCACCGCCAGTATCTCTACCCGGCTTGTTCCACATCTGTGACAACCTGTCTCTCCTCAGAACAAGAGATACATATTTTGCTTAGAAATTAGGGCAAATCATGCTAATGTTTCAATGTGAACAGTTAAAAAAGGCCGAGCCCCTTACGACATCGTCTCACGTGCCCTCTTTCTCCCTTCCCACCACCCCCATCCCGCCGAGCTTACCACCACATTGTCTTTGGAGATGACTCCATGTTTTTGGGTTTGATCCCTGCCTTCCACCCTGTCCACTCTCCAACTTTCCAAAGGGAAATTTCCAGAATTTGACCTGGAGGGGTGAAAAACATTTTGCTCAGGAGAAGAAAAAAAGAACAGAGAGTTTGTTCAAAAAGAGAAAGTTCAGCATGATAGGGACAACATTTAAAATGGTCCAAAGCAAAACATGGGTCGGGACATCATCAGAAAATGGCCAGCATCGAAACTGGGACCTGGACCAAAGTGTCACGAATGGTTTCTGTGGCAATGAGCCGGGGTTCTTTCTAAGAACAGGGTTTTAGCCTGAATGACTTTTTCTCTCTCTGTATTATTTAATGTCTTAGGCTATTCTTCCTTTCTGCAGTGAGAGACAGTCCATGGATACTCTGCCCTCGTCCCTGTAGGAAGGGAGGAGAGCTGCACAGAGGCCAGGTTCAATTGTTATCTTGTCTAAAAGCATTCACAGGCAGTCAATCCTGCCTCTCAATAAATGAAATATTTCCTCTCCAGTTTATCTCCCTGGACTTCAGCAGCCCAGATTGCTAACTGGCAGCAACCTCTTCCCTCGGCAGAACAATCCTTTCTCATTCATGGATTGTTCTCCTTAAATTCGGTCATGACAGAAGTGGAAATCCATTTTTACACCTCTTGCTTTTCTAGTGGAAAACCCTTTCCTGTTGTTGAAATGAGTCCTGTTTTTAAACCTGCGGACAGATCTCTTTCTCTCTTTTGGCTTGATTAATTTAAACTTTAGGTGGGTATTTCTTGATTGCAGGACAAGGCTGGCGGTGGAGTTTTGTGTTCTAGGAACCATCATACAGAGCATAATAAATAAGCACAAAATGAAGTAAAACTGAGGAAATATTATGGAACGGTGTATTCTTATTAGGAAATCCTCCAGTGATATTTTCATTTTGATATCAACAGGGAGCCATTATTATTGAGACAGTAACCTTAATCAAAAAATGACTGTGGTAAAATAGACCTTTTCCTGCCACAGATCAACTCCCTGTATAAAATTTGGAGTCCAAAATGCTGACTTTAGTTAAAGTTTTGTTTCTTTTCCTCTGAAAATGCTGACTTTAATGAAAAAAAGAAAAAAAACCCCATACACACACACGCACACACAGAGAAAAATGCCATTGAAAAGTGCAGAAAACATTTTGAGTGAAAATTACCCAGTACTATAAAAGGTCTGACTAAACCTGTAAATGTCACTTCCATTTCTGAATGGAAGGATGTGATTTATTTGTGAGGAATACTGCAACTTTCTAGCAGAGTCTACCAGTACTTAATCAAGCTGCCTGACTTTCAGCGAAGTGTTCCTGCTGGGAAATTTCTCCCATGCTTAGAAATGCCAAAGCCCTCCAGGTTTGCCCAGCCTAACTCCCACCGGCACAGGCAGCAGTGAAAGGACCCTGGGCAAACCCTTCTCCAGCTCTCCAGATCAAGACAGGAATATTACATAGTCTAACCTATTCCTAAAACCCTCAGAGATGGAGGGAAGGATGGGTGGATGGATGGATGCATGGATGCATGGATGCATGGATGCTCGGATGCTCAGTCTCCATGACCTGTAACTCTTTTCCCTGCCTGATCGGTGAGGTTCCAGCTGTACGTTGGCACAGCAGCGATAGGGCAGCTCCTCGTTTTTGGTCACCAGAAATGCCCAGCAACCAGAGAGAAAAATAAGTGTAGCCTTGCCCTGAAATCAGAGCCTGGGTTAAACCCCAGCCCAAGCATCTCCAGCAGGGTAAGGGCTACATTTAAGGAGAAATCTTTGCTCCTCTCCTGCTCAGGGCTCCAGGGACCAGAGGTAAGCATGGGACGATGCAGAAGATATGTTGGTGAGAAAACATTGGAGCAGCAGGACCAGGATGGCAAAGCGAATCCTGCCTGTCAGTTCTCCCTAATCCTGAGGCTGCAGGAACAGCTGGGGCTGCTGCTTACACTCCTTTCTTCTGAGAGCAAGAGTGCTCATAAAGACATGTATTTTTTCCAAGTGCACAGCTTTCTGGTTACTATTTTTGCTGTGCTGTCTGATCTGCTCCTGTGGCGTGATGATATTCTTCTTTCCTTTACAGCATCTTCTCTGACAGGGTGCACAGCACCTTGAAAACATCCATAGCTATGAGCTTGCCTTCTACCTTTGGTAGGGAGGGAAACTGAGGCAGGGGGAAGAGCTGTCACTCAGGCATAGTTACTCAGGGAAAGTAGGAGGCCTCAGGAGCTTAGCTCTGGGTTCAGTGCTTTAGCAGCAAGGCTGTCCTTCCCCTCTGAACTGGGCCACTTAAAGTTGCCTCTGCGGTTTATTATGTACAGGATTTTCGTCAGACGTGCAAAGTAAATTAGCACCGTATTCACAGCCATAATCACCTACCAATGATCTCATACATGTGGCACAAAGGGAAAGGATCTGCATGGGATTCTGTTCTGCAAGTATAATCCGCCCATAGCCTCCTTGTTAATTAGCTCCTCTCAAGCATCCAATCTGTGGCAATTATAGCAATCAAAAATGCATTCAGCCCCCCACCCCTCCTGCTCCCCATCAGCACCTGACAAGCCGGCAGGCACATTATCCCAAACCATGGCAAGTACACACTGATAGGACACAAACCTCCCCGCCGCCTGACTCAGGATTCATCACCCACAATACCAGCCCCGGCACAAGGCCTTGCATACCAGGAGTTATTAAAAAAAAAAAAGAAAAGGAGACAGAAAGAGACAGATTTCAATTTTCTCCCATAGTTTTGGGAGCCTATAGAAAACCGAGTGAAAGATGCTATTTAGCCCCTTGGGCTCAATTGGCGTCTTCTTCTTTTTTTGCTGATGCCAACGGAAAAGTCAATCTCTCTTATTTTTAATGTTGCCTGATTGAAAGTGCTGCTCCCCACATCGGGCTGAGAGGCCCAGGTGGGATGAATGCCCGAAGTGATTGATGCATTGTGCCATCCTCCTGGCTCTCAGAGGAACACTTTGTGAGAGCAGCGCTGGGATTCTGCTGGGGGATTTGGGCAGCCCTGAGTGGAGCCCTGCTACAAAGATCTGTCAGTTAAATATAGCTCCTTCTTCCTCCTGCTCCTTCCCGGTGCTTCTTAAATCCAAGATCTCTGTGCTGGAGGTGGGGACACCAGTTTGAAGACAGCCCTATGGGCACCCCTTGCTCTCCCTGGAATCAATAGCAATGTACTTCTTGAGGAAAACCCTCTGATTTGCACTAGTACCTACTACCTGAGTGTTGTGGTTTAACCCCAGCCAGCGGCTGGGGAAGAGAATCGAAAAAAAATGTAAAACTCGTGGGCTGAGATAAGAACAGTTTAATAACTAAAGTAAACTAAAATACAATACTAACAGCAATAATAACAAT
Source organism: Cariama cristata (assembly GCF_000690535.1). Lineage (NCBI taxonomy): Eukaryota > Metazoa > Chordata > Aves > Cariamiformes > Cariamidae > Cariama > Cariama cristata. The sequence continues at coordinate 35,255 of NW_009596394.1, forward strand.
GATAATAATAGTAATGAAAAGGAATATAAAAAACCTCCCCCAAACCGAGAAAAGGCAAGTGATGCACAATGCAATTGCTCACCACCCGCTAACAGATGCCTGAGCAGTGATCCCTGAGCAGTGATCAGCCCCCCTGGCCAGCTCCCCCAGTTTCTATACTGGCCATGCCGTTCTATGGTATGGAATATCCCTCTGGCTGGTTGGGGTCAGCTGTACTGGCTGTGCTCCCTCCCAGCTTCTTGTATACCTGCTTGCTGGCAGAGCATGGGAAACTGAAAAGTCCTTGACTTAGGGTAAGCGCTACTTAGCAACAACTAAAACATCAGTGTGTTATCAACATCATTCTCACACTAAATCCAAAACACACTGGACCAGCTACTAAGCAGAAAATTAACTCTATCCCAGCTGAAACCAGGACACTCAGTAACCCTAGAGGTAAATTTTCTCCTTAGCTTCCTGAAAGGATGGGGTTTTTTTGTATGTCTAAGTATGATAATATAATGGCATGCTAGGGCTGAGTAAAGGATGCTCTAGACTTGACATCCATCTTGTCTTCCTTAGGGTCTGGGCTGGACCTTGCTGGAAAAGCTGTGAAAGCGGTGGTACAGCGTGCTGGTCCACCTTGTCATGTATCTGGCTGCAAACCCACTCCAGGGGTACCTGGCATCTCCAGCCTGCTGTTGCTGCCCCTCCATCATACTGGTACAGGCATTTGGAGGCATTTCCACTAAACTAGCCCCAGGAATTTATCTGGATCAAGCTAAAAGCCCTCTGAAAAAAAGGGTAACTTTTTTAGTCCATATCCTGTCACTGACCAGCATGCAATCAGTCCCAGTAGCCATCCATGGCTACCCATTGCTGTGTCTCAGCGTTGGGCACATGGGACGGTCCGTGTGAGTGCTCCAAGGCCACTCCCGTGCAAACTCACCTGGCTGAGCTTAAGCCCAGAGTGCTCACAAGTCGCCCGAGCCCAGCTTGGCTGTGGGTACAGCATCACTTAGATGGACTGATCCCTTGGGAAAGTGGAGCTCTCAGCCTGATGCTCCAACCTGCTGATGTCAGAGATCACAAGCCCAACTGGTTATGCCGTTCTGGGTCCTGCAGGCTGCATGATGCTGCCAGGCTTTTAGCTCTGAAGTGCTGAGGTAAGTCAGCCAAGGCGAGAGATGGTCCAGCATGGGCTGAGCTCAGGAGACCCTCCAGATATTTGCCGTTTGGTCTCCTTCAAGGTCCTTGCAAGGAGGGAGTTATTGCTGTTATTTGTAGACCCAAAATGCCCCATGCCCTTGAACTCCTCTGCTGTGCTCTGCCTTGAAAATAAATGTCAGATAACCCACCTCCCCCACACTGCCTACGCAGAGCAGAGGTAGGCTTACGAGGGACAGACTGCAGAAAGCCAGAGACAGGGAGAGCACCTCCACAATGAACTTCTCCCCAGGTATTTGCACAACTGTATCATTCCCTCTTCATCCTCCACAGCACTTTCTGCACAGCTCAAGCCTGTGCAAGGCACACATTGGGCCAGCTCTGCTCTTCAGGCTTCATTGTGGTGTGAAGGCTTGGTGTGGGCAGTGGTACAGCTTGTGATGCCCAGGTCCTCAGTGTGGCCCAAGAAATTTGCTACCCGGCAGGGGTGGTTCAGTAGGGACAGTAAGGATGAGGTGAGTGGGAAGAGGAGAAGAAGCTATATAAGCAGCAGGCCAGTTGCCTCTGCAACCAGTCAGGAGAGCTTTTCGATCCCTGTCTAACCAAGATAGCCTGGGAAAGCGTCCCAAAGCAGAGCCAGCCCTGCAGGCAGCATCTGCCTTGGATGCACGTGCAGGCAGCAGTTCCCAGCCACAGCCCGGGAGGATCGCAGAGTCCCTGCTGCTGGCCTGGCCACAGTGGCATCAGTGCACACTGGCTTAGACACAGCTGTCGTCCGGCCTTGGGGTCCAGCAGGATTTCCTCCTCCCTGGCATTGCCAAGCCATTTTTTCTCTCCCCAGCAACCCTCTGCACCTTGCTGGGCATCCCTTTCTCTTCCCTCTCCACTTTCCAGCCCATTTCTCTCTAACCACTAGATTGTCACAAAGCCATCCTCACCGCAGGTCCTGCTGACCCCGAGCCATGCCTGCCCTCTGGCACACAGGCCAGCACCAGGTGAAGAATTAAGCGCCAGGTACCAGCTTTGGCCATCTGCCATCAGCAGTGCCGTTTCCCTTTGGTTGTCCAATAAATAAAGATCCTTCACCAGTAGCTCCATCACTCGAGGGAACTCACATTGCAGCTGAATGTCATGGGGAGGGTTTCTCATGAAATGATTTTGCAGGACGGTGTGGTTACCTCAAATCTCCTGCTTATCTCCATTTGTTTAGGGATTCGTGTCGGGGTTTCTTTCCATCAAACATAAAACCTGTTTGCTATTTCCCTTCCTCCCACACATTTGTGATGGGGGAGAGAACAAACTCGCATCCAGGGATGTGAACCCCTGAGGGGTGGGGGTTGACGGGTTGAAAACCCGGCTGCCTCCATCCTCCCTGAGATGGGTGCTGAGCTGGGGTCAGGGGGTGCCACTGCACGGAGGTGTAGGCACCTCTGCAGAGGATCCAAGCCTATGCATTGATGTGGAAATGGCTGGAGAATGGGAACTAATTAGTATATATGGAAATAATGGGAATATTAGCTGAATTAGCTAAGCTGTTATTCAGCTTCCCTTTTTCCTTCCTGCTTTCTTTCCTTCCCAAGCCAAAAAAGCTGGTTTACATTCTAATGGCTTTAATTACTTCATGAAAATGTGAGCGGATGGGGAAGCGCTGCCACCAACAACGCTTTAATGGTCGACTGAACGCAATTTGAATTAATTTGTTTGAGATGGCTATTAGTGCTAATACTCCAGGGCCTGTCTCGCTGGTGTTGCTGTAACTTCCCGTGCCCCTGATGGAGCAGAGGCTTCCAGGAGCTTGCTCGTTCGCCCACCCACTGAGGCACCTCAAGGAGAGTCAGGGATTGCCCCGTCTCCTTATCATCTCCCTCAGTCCTGGCTTTATTTCACTTGGTTATGTGTGTGCTTATTTTGGAAGTGACTTAGAGCTGTCTTTGAGCTTGTATCAAGCCACAGAGCCATCTTTCCTGTGCCTCCATCTCTCACGATTGCACTGTCTGGCATCCAGAAAGGTGTGAAATCTGTCCAAAGTGCATCCCGGCTTGGCTCTGTGTTTGTGTGCACACGTCTGTGTGTGTGTGTATGCGTGTATTCTCTGTTGTCTACTAAGGGATTGAGCTCCAGCTGCTGTGCCTCTGTGGAGAAGATAACAGGGTTCCCCTCGTCTGTCTTGTCATCCACATCCACTAGCTCACAACATTTGCAGGGACTTCATCTCTCTAGGTTCTCTATCCCTCTTAAAAACATGCTCTGGAAATGGCCTGAAGTTTTAAAACCTTCAGGGGTGGTGGATGGCAGCCCTCCAGTCAGCATGGTGCTCCCACGTTCTGCAGGTCCATATGAACCTTGTCTCTTTAGGAAGTCAAGGGAGAAGCAGCAGCTCTGGCAGCATCGTGGCAGCAGCTCCACACCTGAGGGCTGAAACTAGTTGCTCTTTCCCATACCATGAGATCCTCTTTTCCACAGCCCCAGGATGGACTTAAATCCCAGCGCCAGCCACAGCTGCTGTAGGCTTTCTCTTCCCTCCCTGGCTGCGTGTCCTGCTGAGGATCAGGCCACAAGTGCCGCCTTGCAGGCAAAGCCTTGAAGGCAAGTGGCTGCTTGACTGGCACAGCCGTGTTGGCAGTAGGTGATGAACAGACCCGAGCAGGTGTGGATTCATCAGGATATTGCAGCTTCTCCTATTAACACCTCTCAGGGTTGTGTTTGCAGCAGGTCACCTGGATCAGGCACAAGAAGCAGGAGCTGTCACCGGTCCTTTATTCCCTCCCCATCCCTGGCACATCCCCTCTAGCCCTGCTCTGCTCACAGGGCTGCTGTGAGAGATGCAGGATATGTAGATGCCTTAGTCTCTCATGCCCCTGATTTGCACCCACCTGCCATCACATTTAGCCTGACCCCTAGCACTGCTGCAACAGCCAGCGAGAGGGATCTGGCAGGGTGTTAATAAAGAGCCTGAAGGAGAAGGAAATTAAAATCATCTTCTGCTTTATGTTCTTTCCTCTACCCCGACTGTGCTCCCTCCTCCCTGTCTCACACACAGACTCTGCTTCTCATTGCAAACGCTCTCTCCTGGGATGGATTTTCTTTGATCCCTCTGCAACCAAATCCTCCCAAATGCCATCAGCTTCACTGACTTACAAATCTGTCGTGCTGGAATGGGCTGAGAAGCCTGCCACTGCTTTGGATTTCATGTCCTTTTTATGAACTTCGGGTGGGAAGAGCCAGCACTAGGATGATCCTTTGCTAGAGTCTGATGTTACATATCCTCCCCTGCATTATCTGAAGTGGCTGTTGTCTGTTTTGTACTGGGCTGGAGATGGGACCAGCAGTGCTGGGGCTGGAGATGCTGGTGAGACTTGCCCTGATGGGTGCTGAGGGGGGCTGGGGTTTTTCCTTTGAGAGTTTCTGCTGGGTAGTTTTGAGGTTGAGGCATCGCCCTGGGTGCTCAGTCATATTTGTCTTCAGGCAATGCTTCCCCAGACTTTTTGGACACCTGGCCCACCCTGTCATCTCCATCTGGCTCCACTCCTTCCTCTGCATCTGCAGTAGCCAGGCCATTAGCAGTGACTCCAGCTGCTCCATAAGCTCTCACCCAGCAACTGCAGGCTGCTGTCCCCCTCACCTTTTGCCCTGCTCATGAAAATTTGATCTCAGCCCAAAGCGTTCAACTGAGGCACCTTTGCACTGCTGCGATGGGAGAGGGCAGAAGTGATTCTCCTAACTAGCATGGGCTCCCTTGCCTGAAGAAGTGCCCCAAACTTTCCATTTGTCTTAGCTCTAACCCCCCATCAGATTAAAGCTGTTGCCTCTGCCTGGCCCTCAGGCTGTCCTGAGGCAGCTGGGGAGGGATGAGTGTCCTCGAAGGGGTGCACAGCCCTCTTCAGCTCTAGCATCCCTAGCAAGGGATGAGCTCCCTGGGGCAAGCTGAATTGATACAGGGTCTTTGCAGCATCATGGATCAGTGGATTAAAAATCCAATACACCTTAGTGCTAAGGAGGGCAGTAGGTCCATACTGAGATCTTTGGATGTCCCAGTGCTCAGTGTGAGGCACCTTCTTGGACCCCAGCCTAAACCTGAGGCTGGACAAGTTGCAGGCTGCAGGGGAAGTCAGTCTGGTTCCAGCCCTGCAACTGGACGTGCCAGAATACAAAGAGAACAATCAAACATTAATATTCATCTTTGAGTTCTGGTGATGGACAGATTACAGTCTGCAAGGATGGTATCAGACTGCTCACGGCAGGGACGGTTTTCCAAGGTATAAAAGAGATTATTGTATATCTAAAATACAGACTTTGAGAAATGTTTTCTTGGCTCCAAGAAGAAAAGCTTCTTTATTTGTGGAGTTAATTTGCATTTACTGTAGCTTGCATTAAAGTTACCCATTTCCTTTCATTCAAGGGACTTCTCTTTTGTTCACATGAAAGCAGGCAGATTAACCATCTGCAATGCACGTGTTCCTCCTGCTAATTGCTTACGGGATGTTCCACTTTCCACTCCCCAGAACAATTTCCCAAAGACTAAGCCAAAGTCACCGCAACTTGCCAACAAGATTACTTAGGAAGGGAGGCTCTGCCACCGCAACATGAAAATATCGAGTAATAGAGGCATGGACGGGCACTGAGGGATGGATCCAGTGCCCAATTCTGCTAATATTCTCTATGTTACAATAGCAATCAAAGGCTGTGCTTGTCAGAAATCGCTTCCCTGCTGGCCCTATTAGCATCCTGCAAGAAGATCACAGGGGAACGTCAGGCGGCTTTGAGAGGAGCTCGTGACTTCTTGGGTGCATACACGGTGTGTCACGAAGTGTGGCAGTTCCTCTGGCATCCCTGCCTGGCTTGCTAATGAGAAGTCCTTTGATTCAGTGTCCACCTTTCCCTTGGTGGCATGTAGCAGGGCTTTTAATAATATTATCAAGTGGGCTCTGTGGTGCTAGGTGCTGTACATAATAAAAGAGACTTTTTGCTCTAAAACATTTACAGTCTGAAAAGACTATACAAAAGACAGAGGCTGGAAACCCAGGGAAATGAAGACCCAACTTCAGAAAGGTATTTAAATACCTCACCAATGCTAAGAAACTCCCCCAAGGCCACAGCAAAACTGGCACAGCTCCCAGTCGGGTATCCCATCAACAAAAGGGGCATTTTTTCCTCTTCTGAGCAATGCTTGGGAAAAACTGAGCAAGGAAGTGAGTCACCACAGTACCTGCTCTGCAGGAACAGGGCTTTGTGCCTTGCTCCTGGGTCTGAGTGTTCCTCTGGAGAAGTCCTCCTCCCCTAAACTACACCTGCAATTGCTGGTAGTTGACATTTTTGCAGGTACAAATCCTTATCAATCTCTCTGTCCAGAACACTCAGTCCCTGGGCCTTACAGGATTCAAGGATGCATGAGGTATGGATGCCTGTCATTGTTGTGCCCTGCCCCTTGGACAGAGCAAGTCAGCAGAGCCAGGTGCTCCCTAAAGCCCTTGGTCTGGGAGGGACACACCAGCTTACTGAGCGTAAAAGTGCCCAGGCCATGTCCCTGCTGCTCATTTTCAGCAGGGCTGTACATCTGTGCTCCAGCTAGCAAATATCCTTTAGATACCCCTCAGATGTTCATCTTAGGGGACACCTGGTCACACTTTCCCCAGGGGTGTTTAGCTTGCAAGGATTCAACACTAAGATTTATACATGTTTTAGCTAAGTGATGCCGTTTGACAATCATTACAGCAAGTTAAAACAAGAGCAAGTGATGCAGCTAAACAAAGATTTACTGAGTTAAGTAACTCCCTCCCTCTAAGCAGTTAGAGAGAACTCTTTTCCTGTCCTCCGTTTCAAATGAAAGTTTGCATATTTTTATGCTTTAGCACCAAAAATGAGTATTTCTGCCTCCTTCTGCAGGGCTGAAGAGTCACAGCTTCTTAGGCTCAAAGGAAGAAAAGCAGCAGTCATGGGGTCTAGAGCACCGTGGATTCCCTCGAACAATCTGGTACCAGTTTTCAACATCCAATGTCATTAAATCCTTTGTGAGAAAGGACTGCATCTCTCATCTGAGAAGCATGGAATGAAGATTTCATCTAAAGCACCACCTTGCCTTTGCATAGGGGGATTTGTAAAGAACAAAAGCTTCAAATAATCCTCCTCATCTTAATAAAAGGATAAGACAAAGTTACAAGCAGTCTGGGGAAAAATCTAGTTAGGCTTCAAATTTAGACAGGCAGCTTAAGCCAGGGAGATTAAACAGTTTGACAGACAGAAGTATTTGTGCCTTCCCGAATTGTTCTGTGGGCAGAGGACAGCATTGTAGGTTCTTAGATACCCCTGGCACTCCGCTGGGAAGAGCCATCCAAATTCCTTGTTTTCCTTCCTGTGAGCAAATACCGGTTCAGACCCTTGGCTGGCACAGACTGGCTTTTCCCCTCTGACAGCAGGGGAACCCAGCCAACTCAAGCCTGCTGAGCGCCTGGCTCGTTTTCTGAGCTCCAGTGTTGAGGATAAGCGTGCCGGGAGAGTCCTCAGTGAATGAGCCTGTGTGCTCAAGAGAGACCATCTGGTTTTACTGGAAACACTGCAGATTAAAGGTCTCCTAATGGTATTTAATTTAGATGCCATGATACCTCCAATGGATAGCTAACAAGGGATCAAAAATGTGTTTTTTAAAACATCTCCACTGAGAGGGAGCAAAGCTGCTGAAGCTTAGTGGATGTAAGTGTGTAAACACTGCACAGCGAGCTCCTAAGCACAGGCTTGGTTCATGCATACACAGCAAAAGCCAGCAAACAGCTCTTAAGCTTTTTGTCTCATCTTGAGGCTTTCCAGAGGGTTATGATGATGAGATGGGTGCTGGAGCTTGGTGCAAGGACTGCAGGCTGCTGCAGGTTTTGTCCTTTGCCTGGAACACAGTGACAGTGTAGGCATATTCTTGACTTAATCTTGGTGAATTTAGACCAGATGGAGAAGAAATCTGAATGTGTTTCTAGGGAGGAAACTGGGTACCTCTTTGTGGATGCTCAGCATCTTGCAGATCCAGCCTTAGACTGGTGATAAGTGGGTTTGGGATGCATCCTTTGGCATCATCTCTGCTTTCAGAGATTGTGTCTGTGAGTCTTTGACCCTGCTGGATCTCAGCCACATTCACGAGACAATTGCAACCGCTTGTTTCATGCAGCATTTAGCTGACTTCTCACTGAGTGAAGTCCTCGTTTCTTCCGTTCACTGCCATCAAGGAGTCATTGCTGGGATGTCACGAGTTGTGCTGGGCCCTCAGGCTGTGTAACTCTGGATTTCACCATAGCCAAACCTTCTGGCAGGACACTGCCCTGCAGAACACACCAAGGCTTCACTGCTGTTACTCCAGCCCCTGCCAGCAGTAAGATTTCCTGCTGTAGCCATGCAGTGCTGTACAACCTACGCTGAGGCCTTTACTGCAGCGGTACCATAAATCCTCATCTTGATGCTCCAATTATCCCTCTTGGTGCATGTCTGACTTCAGAATCCCATCAGACAACTTCACTTGAATTCTATTAGCAACAGAGTCATTAAGTGCAGTCTGGTCACCCTAATTCACTTAATAATTTGACATGGGCATTTTTTCACCTTTTTTATGCCCATACGGGGAGGTGATTATAATCAGGGAAGTGACTTCGTTGAAATGACATAATTGGTTTTTATATTTATTCCCCCTCACTGATCTCAGTTCAAATGTGCTCAGCTCACAAGTCAAAAAGATGATTTCTTCTAATTATCAGTTCTGCAGAGCTCATCTTGGGCTCTGCAAATCCATCTGTATCCTTTGTGCCTCTACCATGCTGTCACCAAGAATAAAGTGTTTGCAATCAGGACGCAGTCAGTCATGTTTTGTTGCTAATGTGCAAGGCAGAACGGAAGCTCATTTGCCCCTCCGCCCTGCTACTAGCTCTGTTGAGTCAAGAGCAGAAAAACGCATGCTTCCAGCTGGGGCATGACTGCAGGAGAGAAATGCGGGGGGCTGTGTAGGGCGAACAACGCAAGAGGGATGTTCCAGGCTGCAAGCACAGCAGATGAGGTCAGGTTGACGAAAGGCATGGTGGATGAAATCACTCATGAGTCAGTCTCCTTGCACAAAGGATGAGTGAAAGGGCCATGTCCCCTTGCTTGAGAGCTCCGTGCTCCGTGGACTGGGGTTTTACAGCAGGCTCCTGCAGCCTTTGCTGACTCTTCCTGCAGTCAGGAGTTTGCGTCACACAGTCACATTTGTAGGTCTGTGACACAGTCCCAGAGCTGAGGCCATACTTGGATCGAGTGACATTCAAGCAATCCCTGTCATTGATGCCATGGACTTTCATCATTGAAGCTGTGGTCTCTGCTACTTGAGTTCCTTCTGAACTTTCAGACCTTACTTTTGTAGGCTAAGACCAAATCATGGCTCTTGATGAGAACCTGGAGTTGGACTACTCTTACTATGGGAGTTGGAAGGGACACATGAAGGGAAGAGTTAGTACAGAGAGACAGGAGACCATAGCTTTTTCTGCCTCCAGCTGCTGGGTGAAGCCATTTCTTCCCCATGGATGGAGCCACCATGGGCCGCACTCTGACCCGTCTCCTGGCAGCAGTCGCAATCAGTCTGACTCGGTAAATTCTTGCCCTTGCCAAAGGAAGGAGTGGGTCCACAGCCCTTGTGCCATTCTCATCAGTGTGTTGGCTTAGCAACGACTTAATTTGCTTGTGCATAGAGCTGGCCCTGCTAATAGGTTTGATAGACAGCTCATCAAAATCCAGGGCTCAAATGGGCCTTTGCTCAGGTCCTCTATTTAGTGTGTCCATCTGTTGCACGGATGACACAGATGGCAAAAGTCATATTTCAGCAAGACCCCTGCACATCTCATCGCCTGGCAGCCTCGGGGGTGAGCGGATGGCAGGGCAAAGGGGAGAAGCACTAAGTGCTGGAAAGCTTTATGGGCAGGCTGAGAAAAGCAACCGAAGATCAAGCAGCTGGGGGCTGAAGGCAAATCATCCGATGAGTCATACAATTTTAACAAAGTCGCTTCTACCTGGAATAAGCAGCTCAGGAGCATGATGCCTTCTCCATCTCCTAGCACTTTCTGACCCAGGCTGCAGGTCCTGCTACAGCACAAGCCCTGTCAAATATAAGTGGGCTCAGCACAGAGCAGCCGAGTGAAATCCTATGGGCTGTGATAGCCAGGGGTACAGAGCTCCAGCATCCCACCTCCTGAGCCTGTCATCTCTGCATTTCCCCAAGCAAACCCATTGCAGTTTCAGACATTTGATGACACATTTGCTACCTCTTCTCCTCTCTTCCTCTGCCATCTGATAGTTGTGGTTTTGCTCTCTGACACAGCTCCAGCATCTCAGGGGACATTGGGGTGCCAGTCGTGTGCGTGGGGTGTGGATGAGATGCTCTGGGGACTCTTCTGCATCACGTGGCTGCCCTGGGGCTGCGATTGCCGGGGATGTGGCTTGAAGACCCTTTTCTTCCCTTCCAATCTTGTGTGCCTAATTCCTCTGAAATAATCCAAAAAGGGTAGTCAAACATTTCCATAATAAGGAGCATTCAGAATAAGCAGTTTCTGTCTCTGCCTCATCTGTAGGCTTTTCTCAAGACAGCAAGGAGTTGCTTTTGAAAATAAGAACAAAACCCCAAAGAAACCAAACTGAATTTATTTCCTTTAAACTGTTGTAGAAAACTTTAATTATGATGATGAGCTTGTCATACTCTGTGTTTCTTTCAGTGTTTCTACATTTAAAGTATGGACAATTTTATACACTTATACAATTATATATATACATATATATATA
>NW_009596395.1:0-19942 GCF_000690535.1 Cariama cristata
GCTTGTGCGCTCCCACCAGCTATTCTTTTTGCCAGCGAGCAAGGGAAATAGCAGGTATGTGAGAAAGCCAGGGAGCCTGGAGGTGCGAATTACTCCCTCCCTTCCTGCTCTTTGTGTTGTGCTTAATTCAGCCTGCGAGGTTGGCAGTACAGCGAAGTTTCTGAGCTTGGTTTGGTTTTATTCAATGAGTTTAGTGAATGTTTGAGTCGAAGATTGGCAGCCAGTTTCTCTTTTTTTTCTTTTTTGACAAGCTGTATCTTATGGCAGAGTCATGCAGGCAAACATAGTAAATTATCACATCAAATGCAAGGTCTTTTTTTTTTTGCCTTATTAATGGCTGGGGTATGTATGAGGTATATCATGCAAGAAAGACCCCTTTTCTCATGCCTTTGTTATTTTATAGCATAAAAAGGTAAAGTGTCTTCAGTATTTCCACACCACCCCAATACAGGTGAACACCATTTACTAGTTCCGTGGCAATGTCTGCCCCTGCTCCTCCGTTGCACCCTCTCCTATCCAAGCCATCAAATCCATGCAAACTACCGGTCAGTTTTTCCTCTTGACCCTCGCTTTGTACCTCACAGGTAAATCTTGTCTGCCAGATTCTCACCTACACTGGTGCCTGCTTCTTCTAGTATCTAACAGGTTATTAAGGTTTATTACATCCATTTTCTGCCCTTCCTTCTTCCCTATATGTGCAAGCTTGTTGCTCCTGTGCTCAAGAAGTTGCTGCACTTAAATTCTTGTGCTGCTCTGTCACCTTTTCCTGGCAACTAACAGACATGAGCTGTACTTCAACAGCCATCTCTTCCTTGTGGTCAACAGAGTGTAAACACCGGTCCTGCTGTATCTCTCATGTCACGCTTTCCTTTTTTTTTGTGTGTAGACCACATGAATAATTATCTACAGATATCAGGACCCAGTGCTTATAATTTTCTCTTCAATATGTCCATTTTGAGAACAATGCAAAGTGAACCTAGATTGTTTCAGCTGTGTTGAGAACTGACCTCAAGGAAGTAACAATCTGTTTGTAACTCCCATTGCACCATTAATAGTAATTCATTTAATGCAGCATGAAGAAACTTTTTGTTTAACTAGTAATTTTGGGTGGGACTGTTTTACCTTAACTGGAAATGGAAAATACATTTAATTGTGTGTTTGGTGCTTCGGTGTTTTTTTAAGTACTATTAACAAAGGAGCATAGGGCTGCTGATGGAAATTTTAGTTTAAGGTTTCAAATTCAGTCTGATCTCTAAGAAAGTATTCAGTGTTTGCTTGTAAGTTCTAAAGGAGGCAATTTGCGCTGTTTATGTTATTATTGTCTAAAGTCTGCTGAAAGAGTAATTGTCAAGCTGTTAAGTTTGAAAACCAAGATGCTACAGAAGAGAAATACTAATTTCTGTTACCTTGTTTAATTTTAGTGAAAGCTTGTTTCCTCTTAGAATTAATACATTTTCCTTGTAGCACTTTAAATATGTTCAATGTGCAAACAGAAGAATAGGAAGCTAACCTATTTTCATCATTCAGGCCTTGCTTTTTAAAAGTTATTTAAATATGGTAACGTCTTTTACAGTTGCCAACTCCACATCTTGGGTGAAATGTTTTCAGTTTATTTCCTTACGTTTAACAATAACCATGCCCCTTTGAGTGTCACAAAGGACAACATTTGTGGTTTGGTTTTGTTTCTATTTGCCTTGGTTGCAATAACTGTACTTAATACTGTTCAAAGCAGAAAAAAAATATCTGAACTCTTGTTATGTAGATTAGTAAAAAGCATTTCACCATTTTACTACCCCTGTTCTGTACCTGCTGCTTCACCCTCCTGCATGCATGTAACAAAGTGAGGAAATAAACCTTTAAACATGCAGCAGGAAGGCTGGTGGGAGAACAGCGCTCCCACCTGAGAACGCAGAAACAGCAAATCTGATGCTCATAAAGACGGAAAAAAGGAGGAGATGGATTTTCAGGAATTTTGAATGTAAGTAAAAGAAAAGAAGCAGCCATGTGCTTAGTTTCATTTAAATGTGGAGAAAATGAGGTTAGAGAGGTTTTTTCCAATGACTGTTGTGTTCTGCAATGAGATATAAATGCAATAAGTCTTCCAAGGGCTGTAGACTTTTGTATAATGAGTACAGGATGGTGGGACATTTTATTTACATAAGTGGTGAGACAGTGAGACAAAAGAGAAAGGAATGGAAAAGTCCACTACTCAAGACAGGCTGCTTAATGAAAGGCAGCTTTTTAGCCAAGAAAATAAAATCATGGAACTACTTCCAGAGGAAAATCTTGCCAATATTGTACATTGTACTTAATTCTTAGTTTCCTTTTAGAAGACTTTATATATTCTAGGGTGTTGCTTATTGACTCTTTCTAGCCCTTGGAGTTAGCTAAACTCCTTTAGAGACAGCATTCGCATGTACAAATAATTTTATATGCTTTTTTGAGAGATGCAGCAGGTTGTTTGGGCCTAGTGTTTCTCCTGATGCAGTCTCTGGTTCTTGCAGTCATTGATGGGTAGTACTCAACTGGGGTGTAGATTATGCCAAGTGCATAGTTTCCTCAAAAAGGTAACTGCTAAGGTTTGCTTGCCTATTTTAGTCCTGTAAGCCAAGTAAGCCAACCTAAAAGTTAATATTCTAGTAAGATCTTCTTCCTAAGTAATGTAGAACAATTAATATTTCAATTCCTTGGATAGAAGGGTTTTCTATAGAAGGTATAGATCATGCGGGTATCTTGAAAACACCGTCTTGTGGTTTGTTCCTACACCTCCATTTTCCTTCGCTCAAAAACTTAAAAATGCAAAACTTGGGGCAAGCGATTGCATTGACTACCACATGGTTGTCAGAAGACTTTTATATTGTTTTTCCTTTTCTCCCAAGAGGGACAGAGCTTTTGAAAACAATGAGTATGTGAGTAGAAAGCAACTTACTTTCAAATGTGATTGTTTTTCAGCATACTGAATCAACCTGAATGCAGTAAACTATTGGGAGGGGACTAAAATCTTCCTTAACAAGGGTATATTCCCAGGGGTCACTAGCCAGCTGCTTTGCTTTTATGGTGTAAATATGCTTCTACATCAATAATAAACATTGGAAGAAAAGGAAAAAAAAATATCATGTTACATAGCTTGAAGTCTCAGGGGAGACATTAAACAATGACTTCACCACACTTCTGGAAGTATCTTCTGCAGTGAACACTGTTGCAAGAACAAGAGTAACTCCCATTAAATTTTACCGGGCTTAAATAACTTAATATGGTGTCAGTTATAAAGCCCCAAAATAAACACAATGACAGTTTTTTGTTTTCTCTATGTGGTTTGAATTTACATAAAAGAAATTAGAATTAGATTTATATACCTCTTAGGTCTGGTTTTAAATTCAGAAATGCTAGCAAATGCAGAGTTAAATTCCTTCACTTGCCGCTTAATATGATGGTGCGTAGGAGTCCGGGAACAGACGAGGTACAGTTCTGAGGTACAGTTCTAAGGCACAGCGGTAAAAGTTGAGGGCAGAGGGAATAGATTGAAATGTATGTTTCATGGCTTTTATGAGTCTAAGAGCTATCCTGATAGAGCTGTAGCACAGCTGTGTTTATGTTCAAATACAGTTAAACTGATATGGACAATGTCTGTACAGTCAGGAGAAGGGGCTAGTGTAGTTTCTGAATTATCCCATCTTCTGTATTATCCCAACGTAACAATAGACTTTCCTATTTAGCTATCAGAAGAAATTCACAATGACCTAGCCACGTTGCCCTGCTGTGTTTTATGGAGTAGAGAGTTAGCGAAGTAACATAAAGGATCAAGAAAACAGGTTCTGCGTTTTTGAAATGTAGACGTTTGAAAACATTCTTAGAGCCTCCCAGAGGAAGACTACAGGGGCTGTAATGATTCTACTCCAGACAAGTTTGGGTAGAATGTAGAGAGAGATCTTATTTTAAGAAGTCTGTGTCTTCAAACACCAGCCGGTCTGGCTATCCAGTCCTGGGTTGCAGGGATTGCCCTTTCATGATTCAGATGATGCCCCAGGCATAAGTGACCTGAGCACTTTGAGAAATGTCTGAAATTGCCCATAAATACTAGGGAGGACTTTGGACAAAGACAAATCTTACGGTTTTACCTAATCTTTATACTTATGAGTGCCATCTTGGTAACTTTCTCAACCTTCTAGTTGATCAGGAAAAAAAAAATAAATAAAGCAGAACCTGAAACAATAAGTATGAAAAATCTACTAAATTGCAGCTGAATATTACTACTGAAATGCATTAATGCATCAACTTACAGTTCATCACACTAGGTAGAAGACTTTCAGAGAATATCATTAGACTATAGGGAGTGTGGTGGTATCTGCTTTTTTTTCCTTCATTTTTTTTTTTTCCCCCCAGAACTGAACCAAAACCCATCTACAACATTAAAAGGTACTGCTTCTGCAGGATGTGTTTCACACGGAGCATAAAATGTTAAGCACTTTGAAATGAGATTAGATTTCATGGTGTTTTCTATTTTTCAAAGCAGTAACTTTGATCTTTAAAAAAAAAAAAACAAAACACAAAAACCTGAAGTCATTGTATACTATGCATGATCCAGTGTGATTTCTGTTGGTTACAGTTTTCTTAGTTTCCTGATCTTCTTTTACTAAGATGCTATAATATGACCATGGTTTCACCCAGAGGCGATGCTAGTTCAATGGTTAGTGAACTGATTGTTGTCTCCCATATGCTTACCCCCAAGATATTAAGAAGATTTAAACAACATTCTTGCAATCCCTGAGCAGTGTTGTAGAAGACTGTATTTTTATCAAGTGCATGGGTTATTTTCAGATGCGGTATAAACACCTTGTCTGAAGTAAGCAAAGACATCTGTTGAACATTTTGTGATGGGATTACATTATTACTTTCAAGAACAGTGTTAAATGTATACATGGAGATCATATTCCAAAAATAGCATGTTCTTGAGAGACTGTAATGAATTGAGAAATGCAAAGTAATAGATGTGATAAGTTCGTTAACACAATCCTGCATTTTTCTGAATTGATCGACGTGATTCTAATAGAATAACCTTAAAAGAAAAATCCTATTTATTGCAATGTGATAAACAGATGACAAGAAGGAGGATAAGAACAATTACCACAAGGGCTTGAGCAATCACACTTACTAAACAGGATATAACTGAACATCTCGGCCATATTACTGCTGTCATAGTCTGCAGTTTCCCAATATATAAAATAAACAGGTCATGAAATGAGAAAGTAAGCATTAAAGAATACATAGAAAGTATTTGTAGTGATTGCAGCACTGGCCACCTTAGTTATACTTTTTTTTTTCCTCCATAGAATATGAAAAGGTATTGATTAGTAGTGTTTTAAGTTAAGATTCAAGTCCAGATGAATCTGCCACTATGGGGACTTCAGCAGAGAGTTTTCTGCCATAATGAGACCATTGCTTGTCTTTTAATGACATTTTGGCTATATTAGTCTTTTGGGCCTGCACACTTGTGTATCCAAGAATTTTCCAGATTTATTGATGACAGAAGTTGAGACCTCAGGCTTAGATCCCATAACTCTGGTTTGCAAAAACAAAAAAAAGACTGGACTGTGGCAGTCCAGGGAGGTGAAATAAGAGGATTAACACGAGTGAACCAGTGTGCCAACTGGTTTTCACAAGTGCTACTAATTTGGAATAAAATTAAAGCTATCCCAAAATATTTTTCCCCAGTTATTTGCTGCAGAGGATTTTTGCCAGCAGGTTCTTATCTTTAGCAGCTAAAATAATTTATTTGTCACCACTGTTCTCCTTGGCTGCATCCTTGTGTACGTCAACTCATCCCTTCTCCTGATTGACTGTCTATAATTCAACTGGCATCTAATCAGTGCCTCACTGCTTTTCAAAACTGGTTCTTCTCAGTGCTGTGATTCTTCCTTTCCTTATAAGCTTTTTTTTTTTTAAGATGATCAAAAGCAATTATATTATATCTTTGAATCTGTTCAAGATAGTAAAAGGGTCCAGATTAACACTGAAGAGCTTTCTTTTCCATAGGTCTCTTATCATGACTCTACTAACAGAAATTAATTTTGTAGAAATCCAGGCTGTGGACACAGACAGTACATTTTACCATTCTCATAGCTTTAGCTCAAGGTTATTATTGGTGTTCTGTGCTCAGAAGGGAAGAATGCATACTAATTACAGAAATTTTATCTTAATTTTAAAAGGCTAACCTGAAATATTTCAAAGTGATCCACTTAGGTGATACCCTTGCATCGTTTTTAGGAAAGCTATGAAAATGTGTTTAAGTGTATACTGAGGTCTTTTTACTTGATTCAGATTCAAAATCTCACTTTTTTTGTAGTAAACACAGTATGAAATGCATATTCCTTGGTAAAACCACCCATAACAAAGGAATTCACACCAGTGGTAAATTTAAACAGCAGCAGAATATTATGATAGCTTTGACTGCAGCAGCTGAAGTAAAGGAGAAATATTGGAGTAAAAATAAAATAAAACTATCTTTAGTAAAGAAATCTGTGTTTTAAAGAAAGTAGCAAAGCTTTGTGGTTATTTATGTAGAAACCACTGATGTTTCTTAACTACTCTGTAATGCATCTATGCAGTGATTTGGAATGCTTATACTTAAAACAGATGCCAGCATTATTCTTCAGAGAGTACTCAGAACAGAGTGAGGGCGAGACAGATGGATGCAGAAAAATCAATAGTTCAGAGAACTACATCAGAGGCATGCATTTCGCATAGGTCAAGTTTGATGAAACCTAAGTTTCATGAATCAACACTTCTGATATAAATAATTCACGGTAATGGAAAAAACCCACTGTGCTTATATGGGATGAATGTAAATACACTCTTAAAATAATTGTTAGTGAGTTATAATATGATCTAACTCTTGTAGTTGGTTTATACGTACATATGATTTTACTAGCACAGGGGTTTGGGACAGCAAAAGATTGGAGATTTTTCTTTTAGTAATGAGTTTAGCAAGATATGGAAAACTTAATGAAATTTAAACTAAGTGTCAGTTGCAATACAATAATGCTACTTTTTTTGCTTTTTAAATTAATATATTGTAAAAAAACCTGTAAATTTTCACATTAATATTTAAATCTGATCTCATTCCTGATTTTGTATGCGTATCATCAGTTTTTAAATATTCCAATATGACTATAATATGACCTTCTTTTGGGAGCAGCTCCACAGTGCTTTCATAGGTACAAGAGGAAAATGTAAGTACAAACTACAAGGTGAGATGACATGCTATATAAAGCACTCAGTAATCAGGACAGGACTCCTGTTTCCTTAACAGTGAAATAAAGTAAGGCTCAGCCCAGTCTGGATTGCTACAAAGAAATACAACTTAATTCTGATCTAGCATGTCAGTTTAACTGATGCAATTCTACAGATTTTGGTGTCATTACTTCTGGTTTATACTGGTAAGGTGAAAAAAACATGGAAATTCATGTCTTCCCCCCCGAACTATAGTGGATTCCTTTATGTAAGATTAGAATAAGGGCTACTTTGTTTTGCTGCGAATGTATACCATTGCTTTTCGTGACAGTCTTATAAAGGAGCTTTTAATGTCCCCTCACAGGGACAAAAATTAAGCAGATAAGGGTGAAACTTCAATATTGAGTTGTAACTTGGGTTCATTCACTCACAACTGAACTAAATTATGAAGTTTATAACCTTAAAAACCTATAAAAGCCTAAATATTAATAACCAGACCTAAACAAATTGAAGTCAGTGCATACATTACCCATTATGGACATAACCTTGCTGTATTTTTCTTCTGTGTTTGGAAAGAAATAACAATGTATTTCTTTGTTAGTCAAAATTAATACTTTATAAGAGTCAGAAGGAAGAATGCAAAATACCTTCAAGTTTATAATGCTTACATAATAGAACAGAATATAATACAATGCCTGCATATACCAGAGATTCTTAAAAGAATTGTGTAAGAAGTTCTGTGAACTATCAGTGTTCTTTTTAACAAATCTTGAACTGCCATTGGAAGTTCCAGAAGAGTGGAAAGAAAACCCAATGTTGTGTAAATATTTTAAGGTTAAACATGATGCCACAAGTAATCCCAGACATGTTAATTGAAGATCAGTTCTCATGCACTGAAAGGCTGGTTAAGATGGAAGCAGTAGAAACAAAATTAACAATTAGTGCTGATTGATATGATTTTTATGGAAGACAGATATTGAAGAAGCATGCTGGTGCTTTTGATGAGATTGCAAGGTTGACAGATAATCTCCCATTGTTTGATTTAATGTGCTTTGACTTCAGCACTGTCATTTGGCCATAATGTCTTGCATGATTATGGTTTTAAAAAAAGTGTGTTATCTGATGTTCAACCTTTTAGATTAGAATGATAAACTGAAATAAACTTCAGAAAATCATCATCTGGTTGAAAGGTGTGTGGAAGAAGTGTATGTATGGAGGAACTTTGTCAATTTTTTTTTTTTTTGACTGATTATTCAGGATCCTCCCTGGAGACTGATATTCTGATAGATCTTTAATCTGTCAGGAAAAGCATGCTTGGGGAGAAAGGAAAAAAAAAAAAAAGCCCACATTTGAAAAGTGATGCTAAATTATTTCAGACTACAAATAAGAGTAGGACTTGTCAACAGTGAATTTGCATCAGTATGGTGACACTTAGAAAAAGCTCAGCTGAGGCAACTGAAAGTGTGAAATTAGAGAACATAAATTGAAGAATAATAAATCCCTTTGTGGATGTCATCATTCCTGAGTAATGTGAACTCTAGTATGCTGGAGTTCAGAATTTAAAGGATTTTATAATCTGAAATGAAATAATCTACATTGAGTTTAACCTGTTCAATTTATTTCCAGTGTTCACCAGCTTAGCTTTCCTCATTTATCCACTTAGACCATTCGGGTTGGTAATTGGTCTTTTACCTAGAAATGCAATGGCTTCCCTGTCTGTAGAAGACGTTGTTGCTTATTTAGAAAATAAGCTGTAAATAGAATCTTTGCTATTCCTAATTAGATATTTCTTAATGTTCAGTATTGTTTCCCAATACAAATAATAGTTGTGTTAATATTCAAAAGAAAGAAATGTTTGTGTACATTTTTTAGCTTTAAAAGTTAGTGAGAGTTGGCAATATATACCAACATTGCTTTATCAAACCTTAAGAGAAACTGTTACCTCACAAGCTGGAGTAAAATTCGTGACTTTATCAATGGGAGTTTAGCCATTACTTTCAGGGAGAAGACAGGAAAGGAAGTTGCTGTTACACAGTGGTTGATTGTTCTCTGTTTTGCCTGAATCCAGTGATCTTTGTTGATCACAGCAGCACCCAAAGAATTACTCTAATGTGCAACAAAGAAAGAAAACAAAGACACTAAAAAGTTCCAAATTCTGAGAGAATCGTAGAGAAAAACGAGATGGTTGCTTTGGGGTCAAGAACAAAGCCAGCAAGGAAGGGCATTTACAATTAAATCTTAAAAAAAAAAAGAAATTCACATTAAATTTATCTGTAAAATGCAATGCAAAAAAAGTTAGTTTGGAGTCTCCATATTTCTCTTATTTGACAAGAAAGTTTTTCCTTTGTGGCATTCTTTGAACAATGCCTGCATCTTGCTTTTTCTTTCTCAACTCTTGACTTTACCCTTTCAAAAGGAGATATACACAATGTCTCAGACATCTTACAAACGTAGATTAATAAAAAATAAATTGGCCTTGGATGTTGGCAAATCTCAAAACCATATGTTCAGAGAGTTCTTTCATTCGGTCATAATTAATTTTTTACAAAATGAATAGCTTTAATCATTTGGATACCTGGATGGAGTCTGAATCCTGCTATGGGTGTTTGAAGTCTCAGGGAGTTGCAATAGATCGGGAAAAGCTTTCATAGAGGTGGCCTTTCCACTTTCATGATATACATCTGTTCTAAATAATATTGAGACTAATTCTGCCCTTTGTCATAATGATATAAATCCAAAATAAAGCCTTAATACTGCAAGGGCTTAGTACGTATACTCAACTTCAGGCAAGGGACAAATCCTATGTATTACAGCAGTAATATATACATGCTTAACTTCCACCAGATGAATATCTCTGCAGGATTTAATTTAAGGAGACACCCCTAGTTTCAATGAATGTCAGCTAGAGCAGAACTTGGTGCTATGGCTGGAGACATTGTGCTTGCTTACTGTTACTTGTTGATCTCTTTAACAAGTTGCAGGGGCTTACAATCACTTAGCATTCATTTTTTTCAGCAAAAACTCATTGAAAGGGATCCTAAAAAATGCTGTAACAGGTGATGATAAAAACTCTGAAAAAAGAAAGAACAATACATCTTAAATTACTGCTTAAAATACTATTGCCGTAGAATTTCTCAATTACAAAGCATTTTAAATTATTCAATTTTTAGTTACTGTAATTTGTATTTTTAAGTAATATACATAAATGTGTCCCTAGAAGAGCATCAAAAAAGAAGAACCCTTGTTTTAGTCGTACTCCTGTGCTGGCTAGTTACACTTTGCATTGGCTCCCTGATAAACATTTGAGTGGAGAGTAATTCTGAAAAAGAAAAATGAAAGAGAAGCTTTACTTCTAGCACATTGCAGTATATTGTCTTATGACACAGCTAAGTATAGGTAATTTATTTGGAGCAAAGGGGTTATTAAGATGAAGATTAATGCACAAATAACTCTTATTCTTGGAAGCTTACTGTGATGCATAAACTCACAAAATCTGTTGCATGGGAGGGTTTACAACTGTGCTCAGTGTAGCTGTGATCTTTTTATCAGTGCCATAATACTCAAGGTACTCTTCCAGAGGCTGTTGCAGAATAAGGGGGGAGGGCATGGAGTTTGTTTTATCACCACAAACATGTAAGTGTGTATACTGGAAGAAGAATAATTGTATCTAGGGTTCAAGACCATTTATGATTGCAAGAGGAGTTGGTACCATGATTCTATGCTGATACAGACAGCACAGAGAAGCCACTAAGCAACAAATGGGAATAGGTTTTGCTTCTGTTAACTATGTTGTATAAATGGCTAGATCATTATGGAGTGCTTTCGTTTTGTTTTGCCTTTTGTTGGAGAACTGGGTATTGGGTAGAACCAATAATGTTATTTTTAGTAGATCCAGGACCTTGTCCTGAATAACCCACCTGTAACTTTCTACATGCGTCTTATGTGTATTGTATGTCTAGTGTAATAATTCGCAGTAATATATCAGAATGTCCCTCTAGTAAGGTTAGGAGTAATAAACTGTTGTTAGTAGTTCCAAGGTCGAACATAGTTCTTTCTATGAAAATAAAAGATAGAGCTGCATTACCTTGTCAAGTTAATACAGTGTGATAGAGCATCTCGGGCAGCACATCCTGAAAGACTGTAAATGTCTAATAGATTTAGAAAAACTGTACCTCAGGGAACATATTAGGAAGAATTCATCAGTGGATCAAAACTGTCTTGGAGCCTTACTTATTGGGGACCAGCACAGTTTTAAATTGTTACTTTCTTCTTAAGAAAAGCCTTAAGACAAATTGTATTTCTTAGATTAGCTTTACAAGAATGGGTCAATAATTTCTACTGGAGAGGTTTGATTTTTTTGTGGCGGTTTGTTTTTGTTTTTTAACACTGGCACAAGCAATTTCAATAATTTGAACTCTGCAATTAAGTTTTGAGTTTTTCCCCAAATTATTTTCAAATTGCTTAGTGTGCTGTTTATAGTCTGTCATTCTTTGCAGATGAAATTGGACATATTTGTGAAGTGTCTTAGCAGTGTGCCTCTAATGACAAAGAACTTTAATTATAAAATATGGGTTTGCAAATTTTTGCATTAATGAGACAAAATTAACAAAGTGTAAAGCTTGTACACGTGTTCACAAACATATAGAACATCAGCAAGTTTTCACCCATAGATGTGTCTCAATGTATTTAAACATTTGGAATTAATACTCTTTTAAGGGTAATAGCAATTAGTAAGAATCCTGCTATTCTGTGTGCTTGGAGTTGTTCCTTCTGCAACTACTCCCTGTGAAATCAGTTACTCTATATTTACAATGTGACCAAAGTAGAAGAAACTGGCCTCTATTTTTCGTATATGATTGAATTTAAGTTCTCTCATGCGATTTATAGGGATTTCAACTGTTTTGGAAAACTCATTCAAACCAGCTGGCCCAGGATTTTACCCTGTGGACCTTATTCTCTGTTTTATTTGCCAACAGAATTTCACTAAATTCAGTGGAGTCTCACCAACATAAAAATGGTGTGATGAAAAGGCAGTTCATGCTCTGTTACTTTCTAAGAAGTCATGCAACTAAAAGCGGAGACATAAATATGTACAAACATTAAGTAACTAAAGAATGTAGCTTCAGATATTTGCAGACCTCAGAGCTAATAAATTCTACGTGAACTTGTTTTCCTGCTTACAGGCTTTGTAGCTCTGTTTTTGTCCGAAATCCCCAGAAAGAATGCCTAAAAGGAACTTGGGCAGACCTTGGATGCCCCAGTTCAGAAGTGTGTTCTTCAAGTTTCTCTTAAGGTGCATGAGGTTTCAACAGTAAGATTTGCAAGGCATTTTAAAGTCGTCTTTTTACATATGCCTAGAAGTAGGCACACTTGATCTTGATCAGGATCTTTCTTTTGCTGTCTCCTCTGACAAGAGGCAATTTCAAACCTTCAAAGGCTGCTTCTTACATTTAAGTATTCATTGAATTCTTTGGAGCAGAGGTTGGCATTCACATTTCCCGAATCTAGTGCCCAAATTAGTCCCAGATTCTGTAATGAAGTTGCTGAATCATGTGCCTTTTTGCCCTCCCTTTCTCTCTGATGTAGTTGACAGTTTCTTATAAAGTTGTGCAGCTTCAACAGAAAATTAAAATGCTACTCCTAAAAACTCCTGGAACCTTAAAAGCTTTGGATTTCTTCACACTAACCCTTCTGTAGATGCTTCACTCATTAGTTTGTGGTGGAATCGGTATCTATGTCCAGTAGTATTTTAACTTGAATCAGAAGTGGACTTTTGAAGTGAATCTACCAGCTCTCCATATTTAGCATATTTTGATTTGCATTATGGAATAGTCTTAGTTCATGTGAACTGGATTTATTTCAGATAAAACTGAACAGAAACAAATGCTCAAATGTTCAGTTCATTGGATCAGAGGAGAACGAGTCTGAAGTAAATCCCTATGGAACATGCATAAATGTTGGGTCCTCAGCACCAGTTGTTTCATTTTGTTGATCTACTCCTGTTGCATTGCATTGACAAATTTTTATAAGACTTCATTCTTCTAAAAGGAAAGCTGAGGCATCTGTTCCCTTTTTTAAAAAGAATGGCGAATCTTGTGGGCTATCAATCCTAAACCAAGACAAACATATTCTGAAATCTGCAATTAGAAGTCCAAAATCTGGAAAGAAATGAAATTTAAGACAAGCATCTTTCTTTAATATTTTCAACTGGCTAGCTTTGGTGGTTACCTTCTCAACTTGTTGGCTGTTCAAAATTCCATGTTGAGGTGCTTGATTTTCTTCTGTGCTTTGTATAAATAGTTAAAGCATCTAGCATGCAGTTATGGATTCTACTGGTTTCTGAAAATTAAAGCTTGACATAAGCACTGCAATAACTATGACTTTTTTGTGAATATAGCCTTTAGTTTAGATTTTATGTTTAATAAGAACCTCTTAATGGCTGTCCATAAGGTAACAATTTGTTACTCTACAAGTGCAATCTTCCTTCAATACAAATGTCACAGTTAAAACCTTATTATGTATTGACACTCAACTATATTAACCCTATTATGTTTATGATGTTTAAAATCTTGATGGACTATAATGCACAACTGAAACAGGAAAGCTTTATTCCAAAGAGCAGATAAATAGGATTAAGTTAATAATTCTGCAGTTCTGGAGTAATTTCTATTTATAAAGCACAAACTGTGGTTTACTGATGAAATCATTAGAGATTGGCTTTAATTAAACTCTGTATCGCCTGTGTTTTACTATGACTGCCTCTTACTGTAATTTCATTTGTATAGGGCACTCATTTGTAAACTGGATATTGCTGCAGAGTAAGACTTGCTTATATTTTTGGTGGCCTATGTGCCACAAAGTAATTAAGAACAAGTTTAAAGTTAAGTATGTGTTCAGCAGTTTTGTTGATCTGTTGCTTCTTTTATTCCCCTTCATTCAAATTCATGCCTCAAGTAGATATACTAAGGATCTGATTCTTGCAATCTTATTGATGTTGAGTAATGACTTAATTGCTAGGCTGTCATTTTGACATAGACTATTCTAATGTCAGAATAAGAAAAAAACAAATGCAGGTTATTTAGCAAGTTGTGTTCAAGCCGAGAATTAAAATGTTTTGACAGTATCACACAGAAGAGGAAATAAGCGTTTATATTAGTCTTTATTATCCAATATAAGCCATGGTTTGCAGCGCAGGGAAAGGAATGGATGTGACTTCTATATCAAGTACCTATTGATTTTTAGCATTGAGAAGAGTGACCAACCAAAATGAATTTGGAGAAAAGTAGCATTTTTTTTACCGATCTCTGCAGTTGTCAGATCTCTAATTTTGTAGTTCCCATAACAACATCCAAATGACTGAAAGCTCTGTACTGTTGCTGTCCATTGAACCAACAGGATGTGGCAGGCTATTGCTCTGATTTCCTTGTTTTTCTAAGGCAGGCAAGTGCTTTGGGAAGCTCACTTCATGTTTTGCTCTAGAAAACAAACTTTACTGCTATTCGCCGTCTGTATTTTCCCGCCTATAAGAACAATAAAATCAAAATACCTACTGTTGGGAAATTTTCACATACTGTTTACAATTCAGGTCTTTTCTCCTTTGACTGCGCAGAAAAATACGATACAGCTATATATTTGTTGCTTCAAAATTATAGCAACCGAGAAATAAAAATATTCTTTTTGTAAATAACATTTTATTTCCAAGTAAGTTGTATCAGCTTAGGCAGAACAACAGCAGAATCCAGCACATTAAGAGGTTGAGGGACTATTTCTTTAAAATAATTTTAATCCTTTGTGACGCAAATGAATTAAGAGCATGTAAATGCTTTAAAATAAGGAAATAATATTTTTGTGGCCTGCAGCTTATGCTTTGCTAAGTTAGATATTAATTTCCCCAAACCTTTTTTTATCCTCCAAATAATAAAGCAGGCAGGTGCATGAAGTAAACCTGAAGCTGTATTCTGAGGCTTGTTTGAATAGAGCGGTTTAGACCAACAAATTGACAGGACTCATACTCCATCTAATATGCTGAGAGTACAACTAGTTTATTCTGCCCTGAATTTGTTAAGACATAGACAGGAAAGGGATTTAAAGGTTGGGGAACATTGTTTTGTTTATCCTGCTGGTGATGAAACTAACCCTCCAAATATCTGATGGCAACCTGCTATTTTAGAGATAAAAAATGCCTGAACTGCCTGTAAAATAGTGAATAGCCTACTCTGCAAGTAGCCATGATCTTTAATTTATTTAAGTTATTTTCGTAGAATATCTATGTTAAGCCTGAGAGCTTGATTGCACTGGGGTCTTTGCCCCGGGCAGCTATTTGGATGCATCATAGACGCAGAATATCAACACAAAATAATTTTACTAGAATAAAAAGTCTATCTATCATGTGGTCTAGATTTACCGTCTCAAGTGCACAATTCAACAGTTTTGTAAAATTGAATAGTATATGATCCAATTCTCTCTTGGAATGTTGTGGTGTTAGGAAACTATTGTATTTCTGTGC
This sequence comes from Cariama cristata, assembly GCF_000690535.1. NCBI lineage: Eukaryota > Metazoa > Chordata > Aves > Cariamiformes > Cariamidae > Cariama > Cariama cristata. The sequence goes on from NW_009596395.1 coordinate 15,737, forward strand.
AAAAGGAGATGGATCTTTATTCCATAGCAAAGCCTTGCCTAGAGCATTACAATTTTTCCCTACCCGTATGTTTAATGTATGTTTCTATATACAAATTACTGTTAGGCCAAACCTCCTCACAACCAGCTTATAGCTATCCCTTGCAAGCTGTTGTTATGTTAATGAAGCAGGTTTTTTTACCCCCTGTAGAAAACATTAAGCCACGAAGGAAATAAGTTTGAGAATATGTATTAGCATCCTTAAAATCGGTACGTATTTATGTCAGAAAATGTAGTAGTCATTCCAAAACCAACAACTACAAACCTAGAAAATTACATTAGTATATTTGGACTTAAATTGATCTATGAGGCATGGAAGCAGAGTTAGAGGACTGTCAGCAATGCCATTCAGTGAAACTTAAGAATGCCAACAAAGAAGAAAATATATCTAGAGTTTTGTAGCCTACTTCAGATTGGAATGCAGCAAGGAAACATAGCATTGTCACCCTAGCAAAAAATAAAGGACCACCTCTGCATTAAGTACATAATTACAATGAAAATATATGTGTAGCACTAGTTTAGATAAACCTGAGTTGTAAGCATACTCTTTTTCTTTTTTCCCCTTCAGCGCATGCCTACAGCATGAAATTGAATGAGGAACAGAGACCCCCAGTATGGCAGGAAAGGCCAGGAAAGCTCTGGAACCAGAAGTAGCTGAGGACCTGAAATGGTCTCTCCCGGTGCTACATTGCTCCATGTGGTTGTTTTAGCTTGGATTGGCATGAGCTCAGGTACTTACATGTGGTTCTCAGCTGTCTCCTGCAGCATTCCATCACTGCCACAGCAGGTGAGACTATTTTGATGCGTTAACAATATATGTCCATGTTTGGATTTCATTTGGGTCTGATCTGTGCTGTTATTAATGCTGAGATTCATAATGCTGGACATTATATTTAAAATTCCTCTCAAAAAGTCTGGAGCTTTACCTGCAATTTAGCAATAGGCATGTACAGTCTAACTTACGTTTTAATGTGGAACTCTATTTTTAACCAGTTTTACCTCAGAAAATGACAAATGGGTTTACTTGCAAGTTTTAGAATTCACCTTTTTTTAGATATAGCAAGCGGTTCAAATCCTTTTTACAAGTGCAAAATACAACTCCATCTCAACTATGAAACTCTGACCTGCTTCTCTATAATTAAGAGTTATCCATATGTTTGCTCCATGCTTTACAAAATACAGACTTCAGCTATGTGTCTGCTGTGGTTTTTTCCCCATGGGCTTCATGCTTCATTCAGTGCAGTGGAGTGGTCATACTTGCTTAGAGTATGTCTGGATAGCACAGTAACTTGGTATGCAGAAATTCCCATGCAAGCTCTGAATAAGCATTTATGCCTGAACTTAGAAGCAGACAGTTCATAGCAGCCAAGAGCTGCAACTGCATTGGGAAGTCCAATTAGGTTTGACTGTAGTGGGTTTAATGCGTCAGTTGGACTAGACGATCATTGAGGTCTCTTCCAACTGAACTATTCTATTCTTAATGTGGATTGAGTCTTGCAGGCATTGGCAGCTAAAACCAGAGTTTCCAATGAGCTACACAAGCTCATTCTTCAAAGATTTACAGCAGCTAAATTTGGGCAAATTTTCAGAAGAGTGGCAAAAGCCAAATCCCTGAGGTGAGCGAAGTATCTCAGTTCCATGTTCTGGTCCATGAGGCTTAATGTTGTTCATTCAGTCATTGAGTTTCCTCTTATATTTTTATAGCAAATTGTACTATATATAAAGTGCTCAGTAATCCGTTATTTTTCTTGCTGGATTCTTTAGTTTGCTAAAAAAAAACCCAGCCAAACTCACAGTCTAGAAAGAGCAACGAAAGAAAATCTTCAAATATAGATCTGTTCTTAAGGTTTTCTAACTGCAGCCTATTTGAGAAGTTCATTGAAAAGTCGAGGTGAAGGAATAGTGAGAGTGCACCTGTCTCTTTTAGCTGACATTGGAATAATTAATTTTATGAAAATGACTTCTATTGGAGGTTAATTTATTTTGGCTGACAGTCACATACATTAGTAGACATATCTAATGCTGCAGTCAGTCTGAACTTTATTTAGAATAGTTTATTTATATCTTTGGGTGATTTCATTGCAAAGAGATGGAAGACATTTAGGATCATCAAGCATGAACCTTTTTTTTCCAGTTTAAAAAAACACAAATAAAAAAAATCCACAATTTTGACTGCTTGAATGCTTTGGTCTTCTCATGTAAAATTATTTTATTTCTTTCACCGGTGAAGCTTAAGCAGTTCCTTCAAATGACACGGTTAAGTTCTTTGTACAGTAAGCAAACACCAGGTCTCTCTCTTCTAACCCTCTGGTGTGTGGCTATAGGGACAAAGAGATACGTCACGTAAACTTAGTATATAAAGTAGTGTTTGTATGCAACTCAGATGACTTACCTGTTGTGGTGGTGTTTGCAATGATCTTGCGTGTAAATAATTTACTGACACAAAAATGGCCAAGCACAATAATATAGTATGTATATTTTAAGTGGCTCAGATGTGGTAGAATGGAATGACTTCATACTTTAGAGAGCAAACCTGAGATTATTTAGTGTGTTCATATGCTATTGAAGTCTGAAAAATCCACCTATAGAAAATAATCTTCATGCCTGTTTCAACTGTATTTTTTGAAAGCTTATATTATGGTAATTTCCCAAGAGGTAGCTACTCCTTATGCTTTTTTTTTTATACATAAGGATGGAGTCCAATGTAATTTTTAAGGCTTAGTTTTAAGCTAGTTTACCCTTGTGTTCCCGCTGACCTCAGCTAATCCAGGAAACAAAACTGGTGGATTCTGTATTTGTATAATTGAGGCAGTGCTCGGCTTCCTAAGTTTGTGTGAAAAGCAGGTTAATGGTATTTATGGAGAGAGAGGATATGCTTATAAACATACTTCTTATAAACTTATAGACATAGATGGAGAAGTTGCCAGTTTTGACCACGTTGTCCAGTTTTCTCATGCACTGAAAATCTCTTGCTAGTCTGATGTCCTTCCTGGAATAGGAAGTCTCATGTTATCTGATTAGACTTGGGCATTCTATAGAGTGGAAAACAATGATTCTTCCTACCTTGATATATGAATGACATATGCTTTATCATTCATTTTCATAACCCTTTTCTGTGACTAGAGGCCAACTGTTGGATGGAATTTATTAATTTTAGTGACATCAGCCTGCTAAAATGTCAGTGGTACAAAGTCAAATAATCTTTGGATGCGAACTGGATTGAGTGATGTTTCCATTGTTCATTCTACATCCTTCAGAAAGACATTTTGGGACAAAAGGATTAAATCAGAAAAGAATAACCAAGAGAAAGAGCATTAATAAAAAGTGTTGTAATCATCAGAGACTTAAAGAATCTTTTCCATATACTTAAATAGAGAAATTGAAGGATTTTAGAACTAACAGACACAGGGATCACAAGTTCAGAGTAGCTCCCTAATTTGAGGAAACCCTAAATCTAGGCCATTCCACTTGGAACCTCAGAACTTATACTGAGACCAACTCACCTTTTATTGTCTTGGAGGAACATTGAGAGAGAAATGCTTGCTCAATTATCTTGGAGCTATAATGTTAAGCACATATTGAAGTACGTTGTTGTGTTCCCCAGGACTTCAGTCTGTGACCTCTGTTCATACAAACCACAGAAGAATCCATCAGGAGGCTGGCTGACAGCCAGTCTGCAGGAAAACAGCTGGCATTAGATTAGAACGTAAGCAGTGGGTTTTGACTTGTTTCGGCATTGGCCTGGAAGAAAATAAAAATATTAGTTCACACAAACCAAAAATATGTCAGAGAGGAGTGATGTCAGATTTCAAGGAGCATCTGGATGAGGCTTTTAGTCATATGATTTAGTTTTAGGTTGTCCTGTGAGGAGCAGGGAGTTGGGCTCTGATCATTATGGGTCCCTTCCAACTTGAGATATTCTATGATTCTATTATTGATTTAGACATAAAGCTGAAAGACCTTTACTGTATATCGATGAACCTGTGAAACATGGCAAGTTATGTCATTGATAAATGCTAGAAGCAGGACTTTACCTTATGATTCTGCTTCAAAATGAGATTAATTTCAATAAACAAAGCTTTTCTCTCCTATGTTTCTACTAGCTATGTATGCATAAGCATATGTACAAACTGAGTAATTTCTGAAGAACGCAAGAATTGCAGCAGGA
>NW_009596395.1:19973-29873 GCF_000690535.1 Cariama cristata
CTATTTGCAGATAATAATAACTAAACAAATTCTTCAGAGTCATTGTTGCCTTTTGTTTTTGTAGCCATTCACACCTGTGTGGAGTAGATCCCTATAGAGAAAGAGAGAGACTCAGTAGAATCCAATGGAATCCTGATAGTGGAATTTTACAAACCTTTTTGCACCCACGTGGCAGGCAGTGAGAGTGAGGTCTAAACTATTTAGAATCAGATTTATCTTAATTTAGGTACAAATTTGTTCTACTTGTGTGGAATACCTGAAATATTTAAATGCAGAATGTATATCCTGACTATCTTCAGATTTAGGACCGAATATGAGACCCTTTAACAGATATCCCTACAGAAAATTAAGCAGAGATATGTATTTGCAATTGCAATTCAGTAGATCAAATGGTGGCTCAGTTGTTCAGTCCCCTCAAAGACAGCCAAGATGAATGGTGCTGAGTGTAACATTTGACTAATGCTTTTCCTTTCAGAGATACTTCAGGATGAGGCTGTGGTTCCCATTGCCTCTGCCATAATGCGAGCCACATGGAGTTAACCTGATTTATTTTTTTAAAGTTATGCTTCAGTTTCTCAATTACAATATCCATTCATCATTCATTCTCCTTGGTTATTAATCTGAAGTAACAATCAGTTCATATTCAGGGAAACTTTCTTTAAAGCTCTGGGGATCACAGTTCTCGGTGTAGTCCCCCTTTCTATAGATTTCACAGATTCTATCGTAAGTGTCCAAGGTCATTGAGAAAGGGAGGGTGAGAGACAAGCAATGCTAATTCTGCCACTCGTGAAGCGTTATGTTGGAATTGACCTGGAAAAAAATTCCCTGAAGAGCAATAGGGTGTCAGTGCTAACTCCTAAATAAAGAAAACAGTGAAACTATCAGTGTGCCAAATGCCATCTTTTTTGTTTCCTCTAACTGTTAAAAGACTAAGTAGTGTTGTTCACATAGTGAGGACCTATAAATCCTCCCACTAGAGGTTCCTCATTAGAAGAATGATTATTATAGTAGTAGCCTAGCAAACCTAATGTTTATATAAAAAAACAAACACAAAATGTATAGAAACTGTAGTAAGTATATCTCACTCTTTGACAGACTTTTGAAATCCCCACCCTCCATAGTAGTCCTATGGTGTCAGTTGCCAATACCATGATGTATTTGCAAGGAGGTTGGCGTTATATGCATAATACAGCACATCACACTTGCTGAACTTTGACTGTTTAAGGACTTCTTATGGGGAAAAAAATAAATCTACTGCAGTGGAAATAAATTTTCTTTTTCTTCGTCCACCCTACTCATCTATTTTCACTGTTTTTCTTCTTTTCCTTGTTGACCTAATTCTTCTCCACTAGTTTTCTTTAGGATTTTCCTGAACTTTTGGGCATATAGTTTTCCAACTGTAATTTTATGCTGGATATGAAAATTAAATATGTCACATGAAAACACTGCTTCATGGGAAAGGTGCTGTAATGTAATGTTTACATTACAAGGCTAGCTAGAATTCAGATACCCTTTTCTCACAGTACAAAATACAAGGTCTTGCAAGAGCAAGAAGACAAAGGTCACCTTTGATCTAAGACGTATTTTGTCTGGTTTCTGTTAGGTCTTAGCCTTTAAGCATAAGGTAAGTCTACCTGCCTTTCCCCACTTCAGGAAACATGTCTCAACCTGGTGAACTGCATCAGCAACTCTGACCAGAAAGAATATATTCCCTTTGGGTTAATGTTTATGTGGATACTGCCTTACAGTCCTTGTACATTTAGAATAATTCAAGTTTTATGTCTGAATACCGTTCTGCATTTCAAAAGAAGGTGCAATGCTGACATCATAAAAGCTGGAGCAATTTATAAATGGCAGCAAGACCCTATGATTAAATTACAGACTCACTATTTAGCCATGGAACTATGTATTGTTATTGGCCATATGCGTTAAGAGAATATCAGTAGTTAGCCTCCAGGGGCTATAATTTATAATTTATTTTGCAGGTGGAAAAAGTTTATAGTTCAAGAAACTCTGTGTGTGAAATCATGTTTGTGCTATTATGTATGAAGGAGGGGAGGAGGGATAAAAACAGACATCAAGGCTTTTTTTCAGTTTAATGGAAAAATCTGTGGAGTAAATGAACATAAGGTAGAATGCTCCTCTTTTTTCTTTTGTGTTTGTACAATGCCCTGTTATCTGCGTGATTCTGGAGCCGTCATAGCATTATGCACTTTTGTAGAGTAGTCCTTCATCTGTAGTAAGGCAGTTTCATGCTTGAAAAGATGCAAAAAGGCTTCCTATAAATTTTTCATTCAGCTTTATTAAAATATACATGTAGCTCAAAAAATATACAGTACACTAAAGAACATTTAATGATTGTTGTATAAAACTTTTTGTGTGCTATGATGATTATTACATTTTAGGTACCAATTAAGTGAAAGTGAATTAAGTGTGTTGCACACAATTGTCATGTTTAATAATAAAAAATCAGATTAGAAATGCAATTAAATTATTAACACTATTAATGCTATTGCGCATTCATTTAAAACAAAAATAATTACTCTGCTACTATTTGGTTCCAGGTGATTTGGGCTTTCACAGTCAGTATTGCAAAATCTCTTCTACATTTTTAAGAAGTTAAGAATTGCCATGACAGGTCAAACTGGTTGTTTGTTTAAGGCTGTATCCTATCTGACATTTGCAAGTATAAAACATACTGGTGATGACTAGGGGAAAAAAAAAAAAACAAACACAAGGTGTTTGTGTTAACAGACACAAAGTTGGTTAAGATCTGAACCATAGGGTTTTGTATTTCTGATAATTAGTTTTTTTCTATGTGATGTTTTTATGGATATTTCTGTGTAAATACTTTACTTGAATTCTACTTAAATTATGGCCTCTGATTTCTTGCAGCAATGAGTTCATGTAGCAAATGATTCACTGTAGCAATGATTTCCATGTGTTGTCATAAAAAGTTACTAATGAGACTAATGAGAGGTTCACAATATTTTATTGGGGAAGTGCTTTTGCAAAATGAAAGGATTTTGTGCATTTTATAGGCATACTTATCTGGATACAATGCACATGCAAAGGTAGCATATTTAAGGCAGTTAGATAAGCATTTAGCTTATTTATTTGAGCAGTACACTTCATCATGGAGAGGAATCAACAAGTATTTTGTGATAAGCAGCTTCCACTAAATTGTAGTGGACTATTCCACAACTGAAATTCTATGAAATTATTAAAACATGCTTATGTGTATGCCTTGCAGGATTCACAGTTTAAAAATAAGGCAGAAGATTCAGTGATACACTGAAAGGGCAAAGGTTATAGTGTCATTTCCAACAGTAAATTATTAATGAGGATCACTTAGGCAATGTTTGTACTGTTCTTTGGAAATGCGAAGCTTCATGGAAGTACCAAGTCACAGTATTAAGCCATTAATTTCAGTTTTCTGAGATCTATAAATCAATTCCTACATCTAGTATTCTTTCCTTTGTATGACGTGATTTTCTATTATGTACAACAATTTTTAGTCTGTTTTCAGAATAAATAGCCAATGTTTGCTGTAACCTCCAGAAGACAACACCACTGACAAGAAATATTAATAAAGTAGCTTCTTGCTCTATGTAATAAACAACCCCAACCTCCATTTTCTGTATATTGCTGAGCTGCTTTTCTTCCTCAGGAGCCTACATTTCCTACATGTGAGTTGGCAGTGAACAGTCAGGTCAAGAGAACTGTGTATTTGTTGTAGGAATTGTGACATTGTGTTATGTGCTGTAAGATCGTGGCGTGCTTTTAATACAGCATAGTTTGACATGACATATAATGCAAGCCAGTGCCAGCGAAGCAGAAAAACCCCAAAACAGTGTATGAATTTTCGATGGGATACTGTTGTGGAATAGGCTGCAAAAATATGCTATTTGTTGTTTTTTCACGTGCATTGTCTTTTTATAGCACTTGTTGTGGAGGTGGTCAGCATCTACCACAAAGTCGTGTTTGAGCACGTTGTTCTCTAAGATCCGTGAACTGCAGTCATTGTCCTGAGGGTTTAAATATTATAGCCATAAAAACCATTGATATAACACCTACATGCAGAAACTAAGTTGGGAGTGTCTCAAGAGTGTGACTCTAGACCACAGATTTATTGACAGAAACGTTAGAAACTAAGCCAACTTCACTTACTTAGGAAGATCATGGGTTTAGCCCATTGTTCTCCCAGATCACCCATGCACTTATAAAACGACAGCAGATGGTTCCTTGTGTTTGCACAGCTGCCAGAACCAGTGGTAATAACAATACTGCTTTTCACTTTTATACCTTCCATACGACAGTCTCATAAAGGTGCATAGATTGCTATGTGTTTTTTGTGCTGTCTTGGGGAACATCCCTTGGGGACATAATTTACCAGAGGCTCCCAACAGGTTTTCTCTATTTTGTGTCCCTGTGCCTAGGCACCAGGGCAGCCCCCAGGTGCAGCTATACTTGGTATTTACGGCTTGTTGTTGCCTAGCTGCTTTTTGTTCATACACAATCTCATGATTGCTTTTTTGCAATGTGTTTTGATCACACCCTATTTAGAGATCACAGGATATATTAGATGCTGCTGAAATGGTTAGAGGGGTCGACAACAGTGAACAGGCTTATAATTGAAATTGGTGTTTCAACTGTGTCACTGTACTACATGTAATATGTAGGCCTGTTTTATGATTTGCCGCTGCAAAACAGAAAGGACATGTTGATAGATCCTTAGAAGTTTTGCTTTTTAATGTTGTATGGGAGAACAGTTTCATTTAAAAAGTCTATATGAACTCTTGCATTCCCCAGTGTATAAATTGTGTATGAATGCATATTTGTAGATACAACTAAGTATATATGACTCTGTACACTTAACTTGTCCACTATATAGGTATGGCTTTTCTGCCCTATCTTCCCTTCCATTAGCGAAAGGACAACTCTGTCCAACGCTGCTATCAATAAGCAGTGCCCTGTTCAAAATGAGACAGAAGAGATAAAAGCAGAACAAAGCACAGCATGTCTGAGACCTGTTGCTGAATGATCACCTGCCTTCATCAGGAAAAGGAGGAGAATTTGGCACCAGGTACAGAGATCAGTGCAATGAATGGCACGAATGTGCCTTTGATTTATTGCCGCACAGCTGCAGTGTGGAGTGGGAGACTACTGGGAACACCTGGCCCGTAAGGAGCCCAGCCTCACCTCTGGTGGGACCGTGTCAGTACTTTGTCCATCCCACCTGTGCAGCTGGGAGGGGTTTTGCTGTTGGAAGGCACTCTTCTGTGCCTGAGTGCTTGCTTTTTTCTTTGGTCCTTATTGTTTGATATAGTAAAAAGACATCTTGTAAACTTTACCTTGGTAGTAGGAAGAACATTAATATGAAAGTGAAGATTAATAGATATATTAATATTGATTAGTAGACATAGATCTGAGGATCTGTTCCTGTACTGCAACTGAAAACTTTGGCATTAGTTTGACTTAAGTTTACCTAGTGTAACTTTATGGAATTTGCTAAAATTTTCTTTGATTTGTAATACTGGAGTTTAATCATGCTGTGATTTTCTTTCTTTTCTTTGGTACTGATTGGACTGTTTTCATATACTTGCCAATCTTGCATGTTTTCCTCTTCTCCCTCTCCTTTGCATGAAAAGTAATTCCATGTGCTTTCAGATCCCAAGACTACTCATCAACCTGTGCATCATTTCCAAATTCCAGTATTTAAAAAATGAGAATTTCATAAAAATAAAACCGGAGTAACAGTAACCAAAACAAAAATAAAAAAGGAATATTTCTGTCTATGTATGAAAAAAGTATTACTGTTTCTAGTGAGGGATATTGAATGTTCAGGGAAAACTCCATTGTCTATCTTAAGAGTAAATAAAAGCCTGTAAGTAGGCTTTCATGACACTCTATAAATGAAAACATGTGGGGAGAATGGGGTTTATAATCTTTTTTTCTTTTTGTTCCTCTTATTTCCTGCTTCTCAGTTGACTACATTTTCTATCCAGTGAGCAGTGTACTGGAGTCTTGTTTTGCAGAAGTGCAGCTCCAATTTCACTGGGCGCTGTAAGCTGAGCGTCCTGAGACTTGCTAATTGGACCCTTTCAAATCAGACATGCCTTTTTTTTTCTTTCCACTAAAAAGCAGTCCTACTAGTCTCAGCGTACAGAAAGCCTCTAAAAAAAAAAAAAAAAAGCTAAACCTTTCGCAGTCACAAGAGCATTTTTGTTTATTTAATAGGGTTAAGATGAATGCACCATTATTCAAAAAATTGTGCACCATAGCTGTAAACCAGCTGTTCTGATAAATGGAAAAGCTCTGGACAGATCAAATACGCAACAAAAGCCAGAGCCTACCTTTTACTGTGACATTGCTGGAAGGTTGCCAAGCTGTTATTTCACCCTTTTTCACTGGCTCCAAGCTCATACATGTACTTACATTTTTTTTTTCAGCATTTACTAGCTTTAAAAAAAAAAAATTAATAAGAAACAGCCTATGTGTAGAAACTAATAAAGAGAAGATGATATGGCTAGCAAGCTAAAAGTGAGCTTATTTTCATTAAAAGTACACATCATTTAGTATACCTACAGTAACCATCAGTAAAAAGAAAGTGTGACACAGAAAAACAAAAATAGAATAAAGAGTAAGTTAAGGCAACAGAACTCTGGTTGACAGAATTCCAGTTGCCAGTATTTAAAAGTGAATGGCATATACATTATTTTGAAAGCATATACTATAAGTCCTATTAAAGAAGGAAGAGTTTTACAGAGCTTTTAAATTTCTGGAAAAGATCCTGGAAACAGATCTGTAATGCTTTTCATCTAAAGATCTCAAAGCGCCATGCAGAGTGATGAATTAGGATTCAGAGTACTATTAATATTTACTCTCTCAGCTGAGATGAATTCGGTGATGCTTTAGTGATCAAGAACATCTTACATCTATATTTAGACATGCAAGGGCATGATTTTCAAAACTGCTGAATACCCGGTATTTTTCAGGCAGAAGTGATTTAGGAGTATAAATAATTTTTAAAATCTTGGCCAATACTTTATAAACTCACATGTTACAGAGCTAACAGCAGTAAACTGGCAGTTAAGGTTGCATTGAGATTTTTATACTAAGTAGGACTTGCACTTTAATGAATGAATTTACTCTCCAGAATGGTTCTGTTCATAGGAAAATTGAATTTCCTATGAAGTTTTTTAATAAAACTTTCACTAACTTTTGCAGAATAAAAATTTTAAAATATTCAGTATTTGAAATATTGTCCTGCTTTATCACATTCTTAGTTGTTTTTTTTCCTGAATTTCAAAGATAGCAGTCCCCACTGCAGCTGTCCACATCTTTGCTGTTTCCAGAATTGATTGTTGATGTGTACTCTGTGTTGCAGCAGTACTAAAAGATCACTCTGAAAACTCAGCTAATGTAGAATCCTGCTATCTTGCTTCTTAGTGGAGCAAATTATCTTTGTTCTTTTTTAGATCTAATTGTCTTCCAGTTTGTTTCTGGGTACATCTTAATCTATACAATGTTTATAGTGGTGTTAATCCAACATAACCTAAAGATCATCTTTCTTTAAGTCATATCTGCTCATTTGAAATAACTTGAGAAGCAAAAGTGTATTTATCAGGAATCAGAGACTAAAGCGTTTTCCATTGAGGAGCAATTAATTTATTTCCTTGGTCCATCAGAGTCTATGTGCGTTAAGCTTCATAGCATTAAGTAAACTCCTGCTTTTTCCCAGTGGCTGGTTAAAAGACAGCACAGTGGATTCAGTGGATTTCACATTGAGTTACTGGAGATGTTTTGTTTTCAATTTGTATATAAAATACGTACTTTCTAACTATTGTAGATTACCAAGAAGTTCATCGGTAAAGCTACTAAGAAATAAGTAAAAGCTTGCTTGCCAAATTAAGAATTGAAATCCATTAAGTTGGTGTGGAAATTCATACCATCTTTCTAATTTCACGAAAATAATTGCAAGCAAGCTTTCAGTTGTGAAGTGGAGATTGCAGGGCCATACCTAAGGTAAGCAGTTCAACAAAGCCCAAGAGAGAAACATGTATCACATAATGAACATAGAAAGCAGTTAAAATCAAACATGATGAGTTTGTTCATATTTTTTTTTTTCCTTTAATCATTTTACAACTATGTTCTCTGGCATTAAGGCAGTTTGGCAGAAATTACAATACTGGAGGGGAAATGGAAAGCAGTAATCTATAGGACTCTAGATGACAGTCTTGGGCACTGAAAAGCACACAAATGTTAATTACATAGGGAACAGGCACAACTGCTGATCAGGATTTATTAGAGCCTATTTTGTGCACAAATGAGTATCAGTATGCCTGGAACTGTGAAAACGTGGCGTGCTCTCAGGGTCATGGCATGTCTGGAGTCATGCAGGTATGTGCTTTCCATCACACACAGTTGTGCTTCCAGAACTGTGTGGCCCTCTGCCATATGTCCAGGGTTCTGATGCCTTTGGCTCTTTTTGGCCTCATGTTTTATATCTTGAACTGTCACTTCTAGTGTTGTGATGGCTTGTTATACTTCCAGAATGTTTGAAAACCAGCAATTGACAGATTTACAGCAAAAATTATAAAACACACATGGAACAAAAAGAGCAACAGTAACCAAAACAAATATGTGTTCATAAGGAAAAAAAACAAACAAACCACCACCATAAACCCTACAACCCAACCTTTTACTCCTTATCTTGGAGTGGTTAGTGCAATTCTTTGATTTTTTTTTATTTTTTTTCTCGTAAAGTGATCTAATGAAATCTGTAACCTGCAATAAAACAATTTCCACAGGAAAAAGTCTATGAAGATTTTTTTTAAAAAAAAAACAACTATATTATTGTTTAATTATAGGCAAGTGCAATGTGATATCCTATATCCAAGTTCTGATCTTTTGTGAAGTAAATTACTTATCAGGTATTATGAGTGACTGTTCAGCACATGACAAGTTAGATTGTAGTACAAAGAGAATTTTCCCTTTACAGAAGTATAAATTTTGCTATTAATTATTTCCTATATCTTTTCAAAATTTCGATATCTCATCTGTCCTAAATAATTTTGCAAGGCCTGAAGGAAATATTGGGGGAAAACATGGGAGATCAGCCAAAATTGCTAAGGGTAGGATACCACCTTAAAAATGCATCAACTATCTTTAAGAAAGTAATTGTTGGGCTCTTATTGGGAAGGCACTCCTCATTCCTTCAACAAAATGAAGCCTTATTTGTCATGGTGTAAAAATCTAAAGGATGGTGAACAATTAAAATGTATTCCACAGAAAGAAGCATGAAGTCGTTTGGTAAAACCTCTAGGAGGATAAGCTGACTAATGCAGAGGCTTTCTTGAAAGGTGTCTAAAGAAGCTAGGCTCCCAAAGGAATGTCAGAGGAATGGTGAGATCAAGGTAGATAAGCTTGCTAGTAAATACTTGATTTCTTGTGTTACAAAGTGATCCTATTGCAAAGAAGGAGCAGTACTTTGCTTTATCAGGCCCATATGGTGCAATCAATACATTAATGATCATAGCCTCCAAAGGACAGGTTCATGGATACTGAATCCAAATGAGGCTTGTTGAAGATAATACACAGAGGATTATAACCGGTATCCTGTTCTAAAAGTGATACCATTCAAAGAGACATTTTGAGGCTTGTCATCAGTGGGACTGGGCTCTAGAAAGGAGAGAGCAGTTGTTTGTCCTGACTTCTATATAAAATACTAGCACTCTTGCCTTTGCCTGGGCAGGAGAAGAAAAGCCAGCCTACTTAACCAAGACCGTACTTTCCTCGCTGACTGAGGGAGGAACAGTTTTGGTTCTGATCTGGTTTATTCAAATTCTTGAGCCATTTGCATCATTATAATACAGAAGTCCATTCTAGAAATCCCTC
>NW_009596396.1:0-5948 GCF_000690535.1 Cariama cristata
GGGGGGGCAGGGGGGGAACAAAAGGACTGAGAGACCGGACTGTCCAAGATTACACAAAGAGGTGAAAAACTACAGTCCTTACAAACTGTCTAGTTCTGAAATCCTTTTAGCATGTTATTACTCACATGGCAAAGGCTCTCTCAAAGTAAATAGTTATGAAAAAATTTGTTTGTAGATTGTAAGAAGAAGAAATTAAGACCCCCAAGAAATTTATCTGAGGTCGTATTTAACTGATTTATATACCACAACACAAAGAATGAACTTGCAAATGTAAATGGCATTTGAATGTAGAATTGGTTTTATGTTATTGAGTTATTTCCTTCTCATGAAGCCATTTGCAGGATAACAGAAGATCACCACTCATGCTTGTTTGAGCTTCTCAAATAAGAACAAACATGTGGTCCAGAGCCTAAAGAGATGATCAGCAACTGAAGGGAAAGACCAGAGAGGGATATTATATTAAGAAAGCTGTGTAGTGAATCCTACATAGCGTAACTGTTGAAGTTGTTAGAGAAGATGTAAGTGAAAGAATTAAGACAATGTCATGCACAAGGGCAGCTGTGTGGGCAAGAAGCCAGGCAGAGACAAAATGCAGAGCAGGCTAAATAAAGTGCAGGCTGTAAGATATAGCCTCATAAATATATACACGAATAAAAAGAAGTTATTGTTGTCACTTTTTTTGATGCTTAAAACATGTGCAGGTTGAATTAAAAGAAATGAGCATGCTGAAAGCATTTCAGAAGTGTGGATATTCAAAAAATAAAAACCTTCTACATATCGAGGTTATTTTGACTATTAACGTCTCTTTCTAACATGGCCAACTTTGGATAATTCATTTAAGGTTGTAATGGTAAATGGCATATGGTAATATAAGAGATTTTTACATTATTATACCCTTCGCACCCTTCTTGAGAAAAATGTTCCAAAATGAGACAGCCAGAGCCAATAGTTTTTTTAGATCTTGCAGTTTTAAAGCTGCATTAATGCTGATGGTTTTCGATTAAATAATTTTTTACCCTCATTTTTTCCTAGAAGTTTTTGAGAATTAGATCCCCAGAATTTCAGTAGGAGATGAGTATCTAATTAACTTAGGCTTTTTTGAAAAATCATTCATCCTGTTTAGAAAAGAGGAAGATGATGAAGTAAGTCCTTTGTACGTTTTCCAAACCCAGTTTTGCACTCTCCAAGTATTCGCTTACTTTAAATGGCTTTTGTGTTGGCTGCTCCTACAGAACTCTGTACTCGGTGTACCGAGTAAACAGATTTCTAATGGTCATACTTTTAGTAAAGCAAGTACTGATTTACTTATTTCTACAATCTATCGAAGTAACACTCGATGAGGCTATTTATGTGCCCTTATGTATACCTAAACAACTATCCAACATGCCAGACAACAGAAAATCGTATACTACTTCCTCACAAAATCACACTTCCTAAAATAAAATGAAATGTAGCAGATTTTGGCCACTTCCCAAGCCTCATCTTCTGCACTGAACAGCTGACAAGTTAATGTGATTAGTTGTTCAGCGCCGAGACTAGGTAGTGATGGTTCATAAATACATGGACACTATGTGGTTGCTTTTGTTGGATCATTTGGAAGACTAATCACTTCAGATGAGCCTTTGGTTTTGTATGAATTTAGGATGAGTAGACAAACCAAGGCTAGTCACTGTAGACTGACTGAACTCTAGAAGTAGCAATAAACCTACTGCCATCAAGAATAAAAGCACCATTTAAGAAGCTTGAGCTCACAAGAATCCAGAGCCTCTAAAGGAACCCTCATCAGTGCAGCAAGAAGCATACTACCCGATTACCAAGTAATACATATTATCAGGTAATATCATATTATCCTCTGAGACAGGGCATGTTTTAACGGAGGGATGGTTCACAGTTTGCAAGTCCGCCACAGGCTGGTCTCCAGTCAATTTTCTATCTGTATTTGAGAGCTAAAGAGCATTATCAAACACACGTTAATGTTAACACAGGCACATGAAACAAAAAAAGCATTGTCTTTTGGCGCTTGACAAGCACCACACTAGGCTGACATGTCAACATACTCTTGGCCTTCTTTCAGGTCTTTCAAAAATCCAACTGAAGCTGAAGCCACAAAACTCCCAAGTCCAGCTCCACGAGGGGAGGAAGCTGGACTGTGTACCATTTCCCTGCGTATCTACTATTTCATAGATCTCTCTCCCTCTTCAAATTGGGGAGGGGGGAAAGACCAGGGAGAGAACCATCACGTATGACAGTAGGGCCTCCCAGGGGAGACGATGCTAAAAATTCACACAGCTGCTCAGAGGGTTTGATCCCCCACAAGACTTGAACCAAACCCCTGAAGACTTCAGTGATGTGTGCTTGGCTCTTAAGCCGAGCACTTTACAAGCCATTATGTTTGAGAATTTCACAGCATTCTCAAAACTTAAAAAAGCACAAGCATATTAGCACAGGAATCAGCCTTTACTGCTTTTAAACCTGAGTAACTCTGTTACTTTCTGAGCAAACATTCTTAACTCTGTCAAAGGTTGACACATACCTTCAATATTGTTTTTGGACGTTTTTTAAAGTAAAGTTTTGGCTTTTCAATCACAGGAAGAGGAGGAAGTTTCTTAAGTTCTTGTAGGACAGCCATTGCAGCACGTTTCTTTGAGAGTTTCTTACTGTTGCCTTCTCCTTCTGCAGTGAATTCTCCTACTGTAACTCGTGTAACAAAGCTCTTCATGTGAGGAGGTCCACTTTCTTTAATCACCTTTTAAGCAAAAGTGACATCGAGTCAAATCACCCTACAGGAATGTAACTTAACGTTTGTATCTCTGCAATGTACTTACTACTAAGGCAGCTCTCCTGCTCATTGAAAGCATTAGACAGGTTTTCATAAAATCTGCACAAGTATTAATGGCAGTGCCAGGTTTGAGGACAGAAAATTAAGGTTAATTAGATACAACAAATCTAACCACCATATTCAGTGTTTCACAGAAAATATGTAGATCTGTATTTTGAGAAAGATTTATAAAATAACAGAATACACAACAATAATGCATATTTCAACCAAGGCTGCTGGTTTTTACCTTGCAAGGTGCTTCACATACTAAAGAAATTCAATTCATGATGGTCCACCAGGCTTTGGCTATCTCACTACACAAAATATATTCAAAATTGCATTTATATGGCATCACTTCAACTTGTAATTTTTTTCTATTATCATGAAAGCACAGGATGTTCACGCATGGTCCCAAACTTCAGTCTTAAAGGCCTGTATTTTTACGCTGTCCCAGCTGCGGGCAGCATGCCTGCTCTCAACTCTTACCTTGCCCGAGTACACAACTCAGAGTGATATCCTGTACATTTGAAAGGCTGCCAACAGTCTTGACTCCACGACTCTCAGCTGTCCCTCCCAACAGTACCAAAAGAAATTATCAAGAGTCACCATAACTCACACGAAAGCCAATCAGATCTAAAAAGTTTCATTTACTCATTCCCTTCCAAACATATTCAGGATGACAATGAGAAAACCCATCTGAAGGACTTCTCCACTATTAAAAGTTACAATAATATGGAAAAAAAATGAAGTTCTGAACGCTGTACCTTTCTTCAGCTCTTTTTCTGTCTCCATTTTTCTACACACATAGGTCTCCTTTCAGGAGGCTATACTGTTCAGATGCATTCATCAACAAAATCACAGCACTGCAAGTGCTAAGACAACCATCTCTTCTCGTATGCACCATTTACTGGTCTGGACAATGTCTATCAGGAATTAGAGACCTCATTTGGGAAAAGGTTCAGTTATTTTGTTTGATGGCCGGAAGCAGCTACCTAATTTAATCTTTGTTACACGTAATGTGTATAAAGAGACATTAGAGCATCTGACAAGCATCTCTTTGTATTATCTTCAAAATCAATACAAGTACATATTTTTTCAGTAGGTGCAATTACATCAAACCATTTGTTGAAGAAGTGTAATGCCTGAGTGCAAGGGAATGGAGGTAAAGGCGCTAGGGCCTTCTTGGTGTAATAACTATATTTTTAATGGGCTGAAACCTTCAACCTTAATATTATTACAACATGTTTCATATTAAAGTTCTTTTTATCAAGGTCATGTCCCTTGCATTATTTAGTTTTGCTGTTACACTGTAATGAGGTCTCCTTAGGCTTGTATTTCTTTTTTAAGCTCTCTTTTGTGGCAAGTTCACCCAGCAAATACAATTATCACAGCATACATCAATAAAAAGACACAAAATGAAAACTAACAGACAACTTTGCCCGCATTTTCCCAGAATAAGACGACATCTGTGCCAGCATGGGACTTTTCCGTTGTAGTCCAGAGTTGTTCCCACCTTTAGGGTCCCAGGTAACATTTTCAGAAGCGTTTTCAAGATTGCCTCACCTGAGGGTTGCCCACTAGTGCTTCACCACGTGAAAAGGGAGTGGTGCTTTCAAGTCACTGACCCACGGGAACCTGCACTGCCTGCACCAGAGCTGGGACGAGCCCAGCACCAGCATCTCCTGCTCTCAGCCCCAGTCAGGCTCCGTATCAGTGCTGAACGCCTTCATTGCACTACAGTCTTTCCCACCCTGTTTTAAAGGCGTATCTTAATCCATCCCTCTAGGTTGCTATCCAAATATTCCAACGCATTGGCTGTAGAATGTGGCTAAATTAATCTTACTAAGGTCCTTAACCTTTTTGTGGTCTTACTAATAGCATTATATAGGTGTTTCTACTTACATGCAATATAATGTATTAATAAAATACACAAGAATGTCTATAGTGACCAGATGAAAAAGGACAAAATAACTTGCTTAAGAAATATAATTGCTGAGATCCTAAAATACTAGGTTTATATAAGTTTTCTCATATATATATATATAAATGCACACAAATATATACATATGAAAAAGAATGTTAACACAAAACTAGATTATATTTTTCATATACAGATATGGAAAGATATTTCTTAATATAAAACTAACGTATTCCGGTGCGGTTTTCATCTTTTAAACTTTAAAGTATGTGACACAAGGTAAGTAATTGCCTGGAAAACACTCAAAACTGTTTCTTTGTTAGTGTGTAAATGAAAAAAGTCTGTGTTGTCAATGGAATGAACCCCATAGGACTCAGATGGGATCCAGATCAAGTTAAACATTCAAATTTGGTAATTAAGCAAAAAAAACATTTACCTAACAACATTTTTGGTTAACCCCAGATTTTAGATCTTTTTACTCCACATGATTTCAAACATTTGTGCTTTAAGCCTTGGGACAGAAAACACTAAAAAGA
This sequence comes from Cariama cristata, assembly GCF_000690535.1. NCBI lineage: Eukaryota > Metazoa > Chordata > Aves > Cariamiformes > Cariamidae > Cariama > Cariama cristata. Next base: position 5,273 of record NW_009596396.1, read on the forward strand.
AATTCAGCCTTTGCTATCCAAGAACACTACATGCATTAGTACATTAAACTATTTCCTCAGTTGAAAAGATACGACCCGTGGACCAAATCATGGCCAATTTAAAGCTGAGAATTTGATTAAGGGTGACAGTTCAATACACTTTTCTTTTTCTGTTCCACTGATTTAAAGAATAACTCCAGCAAGAGAAAACACATGGGGCCAAAACACATCTAAGGTCAAGTTACATCAAGAGTGAATTTGGCTCAACTTAATGAATCATGCTGACAAATGAAAAACAGCAGTACGATTACAACGCTGCTTCAATTATTAATGAGACTCCAGGTAGAAAATTCAAAAGATTATGACAAGATTAAATTGACATTAAAAAAAAATAATGGAAAAGACAAAAAGCAGGTCAACAAAAACATGTCATCTACATCCATGATTATTTAGAAGTTTTAAAATACCAATATATTTCCATGCGCTTGTGTGGGCAGACATACCAGATTTTCCCAGTTTAAAAAAAAAAAAAAAGAAAAAAAAGTCTGGATGTTTTATTAAAACTGGAATGAGGAACAGTGCCTATCATGCAAAACCCCAGTGAGAGCTACTCGGTATGTCAATCATCCAATCTGAAAGCCTTAATTCCCAGGAGAGCAGGAGCCAGACGGGTGTGAAATTTCCTGATGAGAACTTG
>NW_009596396.1:5979-11371 GCF_000690535.1 Cariama cristata
TCAGTCTCCCAGAGTCAGCAATTCAGTCTATTCCTGGTTCAAAATACAGAATCTCTCTGCCTCACTGTGATAAGACAGGGACAGAAGAAACTGCAACTCTTTTTCCCAGCAGAACACTGGAAGGGGACTGAGGGGTGAAAAATTTGCCTGTTCAGGCACTCTATCCCCTCACACCTGATACTGAAAATGAAAAAAATATATTATTGTATTTGCTAGTCTAAAGAAAGAATACTCTGATCCAAAGAAAAGTACTGAAAATAAAATGACAGCCTGAAACACCTCAACATATTCTAATACCTGAAGGTGTTAACCTCAGTTATGTCTTCTAGGCTCACCCAACTCCGTACTGAGAAGTCAGAAATAAAAAACATATATGTTGCAAAAGGACTGAAAAAAGTAAGATTTCAGCCTACTGTCAAGGAAGGAATGAGAAGCAAAATGACCATTTTACAGCTATTCTAACAACTCCTACAGCAATCAGGTTTGTACCCCTCCTTAAATATTGTTCATTGAGAGTCCCACAAATGCCTTAGAGGAGTTGCATTTTGATTTAAAAGTTGATGAATAAAGGTTAGCTAAGGATACAGCAGTGACAAGTATGGAATAAAGCTTGTTCTTTGTTAGAATTGAAGGTTTTTATTTCAGTTAACGATTTAATCGATAGAAATTCCTTAAAACTCATCTTAAAGTTCCTAGGCAATTAAAACTAGCCATATTACATGAAACGGGATAGAAAGAAGAAACTTGTGGGGTTCTGCAGGCTCTTCCTATTTTCCACCCCTGGTGCAACTCTGAGGACGTGTTTACACAGAACTTTACGTATCTTTATGACCATTACTTTGTTGCATAACACAGCACTGTCAGAACATTGGCTAAAGCTTCATCAGATGAAGAAAAGGCAGATCATTTTATAGCTATCGCACACCGAAAAAAAAGCTAGAGAAAGCTTTGATGCCTGCCTGGAATAACACAAAACCATTTGTAAATAAAATCCTATTAGAAACATCAGATCCTGGGGATTACTCATAATTGCTTAGCAGTTTTATTGAAACATAAGCCAGTACCGAGTTCATTTAAAACTCTATTTAAGAATGTCACCTACACTTAGAGATTTAAAGGCAAGAAATAACACAAAACCTGTCAGGAGAGAAGAAAGTGTCTTTTTTCAATGTTGTTAACATTCTTTGGCAAGTGACACATTAGACTTTTCTTGTACTAAGTATCTCTGCCTTCATTCTCTCCTTACCAAATGCTCTCCCTTAAATAAGCTGAAACACAGGAATGAAGTTAAGATGACATTCAAAGCACTATCCCTCTTTTCTTTCCAACCACCGAGCTATTCTGTGACCTGTGAGCATACACCTCCTTGTTATTTTAGTGTATTGATTTGTACGGAACTATTCCAAACACTTTTAAATACTTAAGGTAGAAAATGATGTGTGAAAACCGAAACGTTAATCACGAGCTTCCTTTTCGAAACACAGATGTGTTTCCATTATATCTGATCTTATATAAGTTATGTTCTTTCCATGAGCTGCAAATTGATACGCCAACACCCCCAGACACCCCAGTTTTATCCTTGAGATTTTACATTCTCTTAACTTTCTAATTAGTCCATATTACACAGACCACATACACGAAGCACACATGCGTTTGTTATACTGAGGAATTCCTTAGTCAAAAACAATATTCTTCATCTTTGGCTCTCTTACCTACCTTCTGAGAGACTTCTCAGATTTCTACGAAGGTCCAAATAGCTCATTTGACATCGGCCAATTCATGGATATGGGCCAAACATGTCAGTAAACTGCATGCAGTACACTATAAGGCATGCCACAGCATAGGTGTTTTTTTTGGCATGCAAATATGTGCCTATACTTCAAAAGGAAAAAGCACTGGAGAAAATAACCATCACCAGTATAGGCACCACCCGCATCCCCCATATATACTTAGTTTAAATGTAAAACAAAAAGCAGAAAAATAAAACCTTAAAGAACCACTTACATTAGTATTTTCTGCATTTAAAAAAAAAAAGAGAAAAAAAGAGAAAAAAAACAGCTTGAAAGTCTGGTGGTTCCTACCACAACAACATTAGATTTTTACAATCAGCTTGTGTAAGAAATTTCTCATTGGAAAAAATTTTCCTGTTACTATCACTCATTCTCCCATAGTTAGTTCATTGATAGCATTGGAGCTATTCCAAATATTCTTTATTGCTTAAGGTAAACAAAAGTGTCAGAAGCAGGTTCAGAGATAAAATCATGTAAGATGAGAAAAAAAACACAAGATGAGAAAAAAAAACATGAAGGTTTAAATAGAGATAGATAAGGAGTTAAACAGTGTGGAAGATCAAAAGATATAAATTTCTGAGAACAATGCATCGGATGCAAAATATCTCAACGGGAACTTTTATAGTGTACAAATGTCTACAGTTAAAGCAAAGACTTTGGCTGACTGTTTTGAAGATTATTTCATATCAGATTGAGTGTGGCTACCGATTCTAATCCCACAGCGCTATACAGAAGATGCTTGAACTGTCTTTCTGCCATCCACTTCTTTGCAACCAAATATTAGGTCTCTAATACTTCTGAAAGAACACCTAATTTAATAGTAAAAACTCAGTGTCTTAGACTCTGATACACTACCAATTTTTTTATTTATGATTTACATGAATTTAAATGTCATATTTACAATGTATTAATATTATTAACTGTGTTGAGTTTTAGTGGTACTTTTTTAATATTTTCTTAGCAAACAGACAAATATGTGACACATACCTCAAAACTGACAGGTATATTGCGCTTCAAAGCGATTTCAAACACTACACTGATCTCAGACTTGTTTGCGTCTTTATCTTCTTCTGATTCTTTACCTGTTTCTCCATTCTGAAAATGAAGAATACATAATTATATCACAGTTTTTAGAAGATAAAAAAATATAATATGCTTCTCCCATGATTTCTGAAAGACTTTTGAGTTCTCCTGTCATGCTGTAAATCAGTGTTTGCACATCCATCTCAGCACCCCATTCTCAGCCACTTGCTGACCGTCAAGCCACATATAACGCACTTCTGCTTCATAATAAAGGAACACATACACATTACTTTATAAACTAATGAGAGATGGCAAAATAACTTCTACGGATTTTAGTCTTATTAATGACATGGATAATAATAATCTGAATACACACTTCTTGTGTCAAGCATGAGGATCAAGTAGATCCTTCGACCTGTTTCTCAGTCTCTCTGTAGGTGCCTCTTCCAAGCAAGGAAGAAGTCTTCAGTAGTTCTTGGAAAGTACAGCAGACGGTACTTCTCTCAGAAGAAATTCAGTGAATCACCCCCACACTTTGACTGGGTCACCAGGTTACAGGTGTCCGCAGCAGGTCCAGCTGGTTAATGGCCCCTCCACCGACTTCCCTCTGGGAGTTATGACCAGTGTGAAAAGGTAGTGACAGAGAACAGCTTGCTCAACGCAGCACATTATTTATTTATCCATAGGAACATAACAAACAAGAGAGGCTAAGAGATAAAACAGCAAAAGGCACATGCAACCATTTTCCTGCCTAAAAAATTCAGCTTTGCTTGACGCTTTAGGTAAATCTTCTTTTTCTCAGACAACCACCAGCATGGGGATCAGTCAAAGGGCTATCGCCTTCTGCAACCGCTACCTTTTGGGTTTCACCCCCAGGCCACATCTTCCTTAGTTCTCAGAGGTTTCACTTTCAGCTACTTTCAAACTGCAAAGCTCTGAATGTTTCAAACTGGGATCTCTCAACAGCCATGTAACCTTGGCCAGGCTCCTAATTTTTTTATTAGCGGAGGTAAACATCAAAGAAACTCGGGCTGAATTAGGTGGATTCCTGCAGAGTTCCCATCTTACATAACAAAGTCTGATCTAAATCTTCAGCCACCAGCACAGCTACAAAATGCAGATACCCAAGTTATAAAATAACATTGAAAAAGCATCAGGTTCCTCACATCAACAACAAAATTTATCAATCTTTTATCTTCCATTTGTTAACTCTTAATATATTAATCTTTAAGATAACGCACGACCAAAAATCCAGCAGTCAGCTACAACACGCAGACTCATAGCACTTTTTGTCTCATTAAATGGATGCAAAATTTGGAGTGTGAAAAAGCAATTTACATCCCTGACATTGATCTGAAGCTAAATAGAAACCAGAAATTTCTAAAGTTTATAGAACCTGCTGAAAAAAACAGGGTGCAGTGCAAAGCAGTAACAAGAGTAGTTAGAATGAAACGATGTAGGACCTCTAGCTCATTTCATATAATGAAATGTAAAGTACCACCAAAATCATGAATGTAAGTCATTATTTCTAGGACAGCCAAAGCATTGACTAGGTTCACTGAGAAAGATCAACTGAACAGAGTTAAAAGGACAATATTTAAAAGTAAAAATATATTTTGGGGATATAGAGAGCATCAAACATAAAGAGAGGAGTACTCCTATTCTGTAAAGAACCTTAGTGAGAATCTTACTCAGTACTGTATTCAATTAAGCTTGTGTTTTATAAAGGACACTGATAATCTGAAAAGCTGACAAAAAAAGCCACAAGAATGAACTACTGATTAGAAAACACAACTTTACACTGAGACATTACGGAAACCATCACTTCTATAAAAAGACTGAAAATTACTTAAGCATAATCTGCAAATGTACGTGGGAGAGAGATTTTTGATATCTGTTGGTTACATTTAGCAAAGATAAGAAAATGTCAATTAGACAGAAAATGAAGCTAAGTGAATTTAGAAGAAATACCTTGCAAATTATCTTTGAAATGGGGAATAATCAATCACGAGCATAATTTACACAAAATAATATAAAGCCCACTGGACTGTCACCAAGCCTTTAAGTCAAGAACGTTTAGGTTTTCTAACTATAGTCTAGCTTAACCAGACATGTAGAGTCTAATGTAGAAATTACTGGTTAAAATTTCATGATTAATACATATACATCGGTCCAGAAAATCCCCAATTGTCCCTTCTGCCCTTACAATTTAACTCCTTGCATATTTTTCCACCAAACACAGCAGAGAGTCTAACCATGAGTGTGGAGAATAGGGAGGATCATAGACTTTAAAGGTTTAGTCCTTAGTACTGAGCAATAAAGTTTCAAGCCTTAGTCATATGACTTCCCTAAGGAAGATAAAAGATGTTCAGGAGTGTCTAAGGTACTTTGGATTTAAATTTGATCCTCATTCCACAATGGACACTTTCATTGTAAGGCCTTTCTTAGCCCCACATCTACGAGACAGCAGAGGTGCTTTGGCAGACACACAATCGCTCTCTTGTGAAAGCAGGTTCATGGTCACCTGTAACCTTGCCCTGGTCGCTGACTGCTGCTCACTTCTGCTCACCTTACGCTCT
>NW_009596396.1:11402-26858 GCF_000690535.1 Cariama cristata
ACCTGTTTGCGCAATGAAGTATTAAGATGGCAATACTCCTCTTCATTGGTTTAATAGGGATAAAAGATTTTATCCTTAACTAAGTTTGTTTAAAAAAGGGTATCTCAAATGAAAGAATAATATATAGAAGGCTGCCTTAAGCAAACACGGTTATGAAGGCCAAAAGGTAAACCCACGTATTTACTGTGCTATATTCCATGGATCCCATTCCAGGGAAATTCACTGAGTTACTAAGGGGACGGAGGGCTGGACCGGTACCAGTCAGTCTGCCCTTGCTCCCCTCTCTGCTCTCCCTGGAAGCACAGTGGCAGCAACTGGGGAAGAAAGAAGCTCAATCTACTCATGTAACAGAGGCCAGCCAGACTCTAATGTGTACTGGCTCTGATCCACGCATGATGCTTGAGGTACGGTGAATCAATCATCTTCCATGGCTGACCCAAGCAGGTCAGTTCTGCTGAAGGAAGCAGTTTTACTGAGCTGGACCATGTCCCATGGTAAAAGCACATCCCATCACTGCGTAGCAGCCTGGCGTGCACTTCACATGCCCAGCAGCAGCGAGGAGCCTGAACCTTGGCACCACAAAGCCCTCAAACTCTACTTCAACCAACCTCCAGTTCTCTGGAGAGCTACGCTCAGCTCCACACGATGCAGCTCTATGTATACTGTCACAACCTAGGCATAGTGTTACTTCCAGCCTCCTCCAGTCACCTACCACTCTAACCAACGAAGTGACAGAGATGTTTCTTCATGACCAGCCCACAACCAGCTCCCTTTACCCTCAGCATAACCAAGCCACAGAGGTTTTCCTGACTGAGGACTCAATTTAGTCTCCTACCCACAGACATCTGCTATTGAGATCCTACAGTATCCCAAGTGGTCTTCGACTGCTGCACCAGAAACTCACGGTGCTCCCACAGGGTTTGCAAGTACTATGTGAATGTCTCCACTAATCATCTCCTGACAAGTCTCCCCTATTCTTCTCATAGCTAACTGTATTTGATTTACTTTACATATATAACTTACGGTGGTGAAGAGAAGAATGAAGTTACTTCATTAGCTCATGAGAGAAGCAACACTACAGCATGCTACAAAGATTCAGGAAACTCAATTTGCCATGAGAATGTCTTTTAAAAGCCTGACATCCTAACAGACACTGATGTAAATAGACACTAAATAGACCCAATTAGGCAAAAATGTTAATTAAAGATTTTATTACTTTTGCTAGGTAAATTACATATGTACATGGGCTATGAAAACTCAGTATATAAACCAGGTACATATCGATGTTACTTACCTATATTATTTACTTCTGTCTACTACTTATTATTTTATGCACTTAGTGGTTTAATTTCCATTCTGACTAATGGATGTCTTGAATTCAAAGATTCTTTTGATAAAATATAATATTAAGCATATAATTTTCAAAAACTAAGAATATGCTGAGCTAAAAATATGATTCAATAATATGAGATACCCACTCAGGTTTGTGCTAAGTATGCATTATCAACCAATATATTTGACTGGAAACCAAAAGAGAAAGGAAGGGAATTAACAATGAGAGAGGGAATAGGGATTCCTCCTAAGACTTTAAATATTCTTTTTTAATAGTTTTCCTGTTTAAAAAAAACCTCAATATTAATTATAGTAAGTGATTTTGAAGAGAATTTCCTAAATAATAGAGCAAAACAAAAGGATGAGTCAAACTCCCTTTGGATCAAAAGGAGGACATAGATGTAGGGTAAAGCAGAATGAATAAAGACTTTTTTTTTTAAGACAGAAAATTATTTCCATTCTTAAAAAGCAGCTCAAAACTACCACACAAGACACTGAAAGTACTATTAGTAGTGTTTTGCACGGTGCACAGGAGTTCACCAGGTGTCATCAGAAAGAGTGAACAAAATAAAAAATTGTCTCCTCATGCATTTATTTTGGCTTATCTGACTGGGCAATTTCATTCTATCTGTCCTTTCAATTTGCAAAGACTGTTCTAAGACTAATTTTTCTGTTAAATATTTTTTTAAATATGACACAATGTTTTCATTTTTAAGTAGCAATGTACACCACTTACAAACATAGCAGTGAGAAAGCTAGCTATTTAAAAAGGTACTAAGTTGCTAATAGCCTAAAATCATCAGAGAGGTGGTCAGTAGCTGCCAGTGAGCTCCGTCAGGTTCTTAGGTACATTAGGGACAAGTCATTTCAACTGTAAAGATCCCATTCATGGCACAACACATATTTAGGATTAATAATTCATTCTCCATGAAGCCACTGATAAAATGGACATTTTCTCCACTTTTGGTATAATCTCAAATATTTCATTTTATTTTGATTTTATTTTTAACTTAATCACTTTTGACAAGCCCATCTTTAAAATGCCTACTAGTTTTTGTTATTTAAGTCTAGTTCCACGTTAGGTGTACTGTTATAAAAAAATAACATTAACAATTTGTTAGTATTACTTCTTGAATTCCTGAGGCTAATACGAAAAAAACACTAAAAATGAAATATTGAAAAACTGGCAATTAAATTGTTTGATTTGGTGTCTTAACATGACGATTAGGAACAGTTTTCTGAAACACAAACCTGAGGTAATTTTTCAGGAATAGGCTCATTCTGGAGAGCCTGAAGGGCCTTCATTGCAGCATTATGTCTAGCAGCTTGACGAGTCTTTCCTTCACCAAAAAACTCACTGTTGCCAACAGTTAACTGGACATAGAAAATTTTAGGCACCGGGCAGTGATACCTGGAAAGAAATCATGAAAAGAAAACAACAAGTTACGAATTTTAACAATTCATTTTACGTAATATAGAGCAGTAGTTAGGGATAAAACACTATCTTTGCTGACAGCGCAAGACCTAACACTCAAATACATGGTTGTCAGTAACTCTGACAGCAGCTCCCAAATGCAAACCAGCTCTTCACCCACATTTGCAGGGCTCTGCAACGAGCTCTGCTGTACTTTAGCCCAACAGCCCAGCTCTGCTTTCTTCTTGGTTTGAATCTTGAGAAAATTGAACCTAAGGAGAAATGAAAGTTCCAGTGGAAGTCATGCCTGGGAGACAACTCCCGGCCCACAGGAAAGTGGTACGGACGAAGAAGGATTCTGAGGTCTCTCAACTGAAACCTGTCAGCATAGTTCAGCTCTTGGGGAGAACATAAAGTCAGACAGCAGAGAGTGAGGGACTTGGACAATGTACTTCTAGCCTCTTCTTAAAGCTCAATTATTGAAATTGTTGTAGCGAATAAGAAGGAGTTCTCTTCCAAAAGTGTAACAGAGGGTAGGGAGAAGCTCTCCTCCAACACTGTAATAATCAAACATTTTCCAGGCACTGAAAGGAAAGCAGCAACCATTATCACATTGTTTTCCTTCTTTTTCCTTCCTACAGAAAAATTTCCAATTACAATGGCAGAGTTTGTTTTTCTGAGCATGTCTGAAAGGCATCAACAGAAAAATAAAGCAAAAAATGGAACGTTTTCCTATGAACTGGCACAGCTATTATTCCTCAAAGAACGCAGTATCTTTATTCATCTCATCAACTCCACATCTCTATTTTCAGTAATAAAAATAGCTAACCCAACCCATACTTCCTACCCTGAAACCTGTCTCCCACTAGCAGCACATGAAGAGACGTAATGCCTTTCTTGGGTTTGAGAGGTCCTGTCACAGCACTGTGACAACTACAAATATAAGAGCTTGTCCACATAAGCAATTTCTACAGAAAAGAAGTATTCCACCACCACCCCCAGGCTCAGAAAAAGCAATTCAGCACAGATAATTAGTTCTAGTCACTGTGAAAATTATCATCTTTTAAGAGAACGTTTCCAAAAAGCCCTCTAATAATATTCTACTTAGTGAAGGAATTTGCTTCATACTCTTTGCACCATGGTTTAGTCTGCCTGTGCTCCCTCCTCAAACAAAGGTTTTTCTAACAAACTGGAGATTTGCTTCCTGGAAAAATATATACCTATTGGAAATGGTTTCTCATTTATGACAAATAACTTGTACATATTTTACGGCAATGTAAAAAAGTCTAGGATTCCAAAAGCATGGCCAAAAGCTAGGTCCATCACAACAAAACTAGAATCACTCAAAACCACAACAAAGCACTACATTTCCTTCTTCCTCTTAAAGGATCCTTACTAAAGCGTGCTCATCTGTTGACATGGATGGTGGGTTTTTTTGTATGAAGACTTTCTAACTTTTCACTAATAATTGTAACCGATTCGTTTCAACTACAAAACAAAGGTTTTTCAGACAGCAGCACACTTCAAACCCAAACAAGTGCGAAAAGTGTCCCTGAACTTTGTGCCTAATTCTAAAAATAAGTTTATATGGAAAGAGCAAAACCGTAACACTAGTTCCAACAAGCCTCTGGCTATAGGACCTTAGAGGGGTGAGCTAAGTTGCCTTTACGACATGCAAAAAGCAGGTCTTTATTTTGCTTTCCTGTTTACAGTTTAACACGGTTATAGGGAATTATTAAGGCCTGGAAATGCATTTGCTTAGGTAACTTTTTCATAAAATTACAGAATAACTCAGGTTGGAAAGGCTCCTGGAGGTTATTTGGTCCAACATTACACCCAAAGCAGGGTCAAGCTCAGAAGTTACACTGTCTTGTTCAGGTATTGTCCAGGGTATTGTGGATATCTCCAAAGATGAAGACTCCACAACATTTCTGGGCAATCTGTTCCAGTGTTTGACCACTCTTTCTGGAAGAACATTACAAAGGTCCTACACGTATAATGAAATTCAAACACTGTGGTACCATTCGTTAACGAAGCAGCTGTCAAGTCAAAGAAACAGATAGTTCAAGAACGTTAATTTCTATCCCACTCCACTGTCTCCTTCATTGCTTCCGACATGCAGCATTCACCTTCTGCCTCCCTCTGCTTCAAAAAGGTACAAACACAATACCAAGACACTATCAACATGACAGTATCTACAATAAAAAAGTACAGTGGCTTCAGACTGAGATTTACCTCAAAAAGAATGGTCATTTTTCCAGCGAAAGGCAGAATTTTACCCTTTCCCTTCACTGAACAAGTCTACATAAAGTGCTACCTATAACAACATTTTCCTTTGATTTATTAGTTTTATTTGGTTTGCAATACTGTTTTAGGGAACATTAAAAATAAATTTAGGGAACATGCAGGCAACAGATGTAAATAATACCTTGAAAGAATTTAAATCTAAGAATCGAGAACAGGCCTTTGACACCAAACATAGATCAAACTGTATTTCCAAAGCGAAAAATATTACACTTCTCTAAAATTAAAGGGAAAAATAATGAAAATATAGTCACCATCAACTCCACTTCTTCCACAGCTGGCTTAGAGCTGTCTGTCCCTGGCTCCTCTACACCGCTCATGTGATTCCTTAGTCTATCACAGAAACACAGAATAGTTGAGGTGGGAAGTGACCTCTGGAGATTCCCTAGTCCAACTCTCCCTGCTCAAAGCAGATCAGTTAGAGCAGACTGCTCAGGGCTGCTTCCCATTGGGTTTTGAGTATCTCCAAGGGTGGCTGAGTCAACAACCTGTAATCTGCTCTCGTGTTTGACCACCCTCACAGTAAAAAAGTCTTTTCTTATGCTTAAATGGAATTTCTTGTATTTCAGTTTGTGCCACTTCTTCACGGGACATCACTAAAAAGAGCCTGCCTCCACCTGCTTTACTCATTTACTCTTCTCGTATTTTACACCCGTTGGTAAGATCCTCCCGAGCCTTCTCTTCTCCTGGCTAACCAGTCCCAGCTCTCTCTCTCTCTCTCCCCCCAGATGAGAGATGCTCCAGTCCCTTAATCACCCCAGGGGTCCTTCACCAATTTTGTGCTGGTATGTCCATGTCTCTGTTGTATTGGGGAACCCAAAACTGGACCCAGCACTCCAGATTTAGCCCCTCACTAGGGCTGAGTAGAAGGGAAGGATGACCTCCCCCAGCCTGTTGACAAAAATCTTCCAAAGTCAGCCCAAGACACTGTTGGCTGCCTTTGTTGCGAGGGCACATTACTGGCTCATATTTAACTTGGTGTCCACCAGGACCTTCAGGTCCTTTTCTGCAAAGCTGCTTTCCAGCCAGATGGCCTCCATTGTGTAGTGACGTATGGGGTTATTCCTGCCCAGGTACAGGGATTTGCATTTCCCTTTGTTGAACTTCATGAAGTCACTGTCCACCCACTTCTCCTGCCTGTCGAGGTCCCTCTGGATGGCAGAGGAACCCTCTGGTGCATCAGCCACTGTTCCCACGTTTGTATCATCCGCTAACTTGCTGAGGGTATACTCTGCCACATCATCCAGATCATTAATGAAGATATTAGACAGTACCGGCCCCAGTATTGACCACTGGTGTACACCACTAGTGACTGGCCTCCAGCTACACTTTGTGCCACTGATGACAACCTTTTGAGTCCGGCAGTTCAGCCAGTTTTCAAACTGGCTCACTGCCCATGTATCCAGGCTATACTTTATGGGTTTGTCAATGAGGATGTTATATGAGACAGTGTCAGAAGCCTTGATAAAGTCAAGATAAACAATATCCAATCCTCTCCTCTCATCCATCGAGCTAATCATCTCGCTGTATAAGGCTATCAGATCGGTCAGGCACAATCTTTACCTTCTTAAATCCATGCTGACTACTTACAGTCACCTGTCATTCTTAATATGATCAGAAACGGTTTTCAACATGATTTCCCCCATCATCTTCTCACGGACTGAAGTGAGGCTGATTGACTTATTACCTTCCCAGATCTTTCTTCTTGCCCTTCATGAAAATAGGAGTGAAATTTGCTTTCTTTCAGAACTCAGAAACCTCCCCAATCACATAAATCTTTCAAAGATAATCAAGAGTGGCATCACTATCACGTCATTCAGCTCCCTCAGCAGTCACGGATGCATCCCATCAGTACCTCATGGATCTGTACTGTCTGTTTAAATGTTCCCCAACCTGATCCTCCTCCATGGAGGGTAAGTCCTACCTGCTCCAGACTTTCCTGAAAAGGACCTGGGACTCCTGACGGCCAGTTTTACCAGTAAAGACTGAGATGAAGGTCTTTTGAGTACCTCCATCTTTTCCATGACCATCAGGTCCCCTGCTGCACTCAACAGTGGGTCCCTAGTCTTCCTTTTGTTACCCTTCACATCCCTTTCAAGACTGAACTCCAGATGGACTTCAGTTTTCCTAACACCATATCTGTACACTTGTACAGTGTCTCTATATTTATCCCGGGTCACCTGACCTGGGTCACAAACCCTCTTTTGAGTTTAGTCCGAAGTTCCTTGTTCATCCATGCAGGCTTCCTGCTGCCTTTGTTTGACTACCTGCATGTTGGGATAGACGGTTAAACCTTTCTTGAGCTTGGAGGAGGTGAACCGTGACAAGCTCTCCTGGATTCCTCCTCTCTTCAGGACTGTATCCCCTAGGATTCTTCCAAGGTGGTCTCTGAAGAGACCTAAGTCTGCTATCCTGAAGTCCAGTTTGCAATCTATGACATTTGCCTTGTTCTCTCCTCTCAAGATCCTGCCACTATCTCACGGTCATTGCAGTGACTTCAACCTTCACACCTCTGACCAGTTCTTCTTTGTTCGAAAGTGTGAGCTCTGGCAGAATTGCCCATCCTCACTGATTCCCCAGTTGCCTATGTCAGAAAGTTGTCACTGATGCACTCCAGAAACCTCCAGGATTGCTTGTGCCCTGCTGGGATGTCCCTCCAACACATACTGGGGTGCTTAAAGTTCCTCATGAGGACCAGGGCCGTGGCCACGAACCTTCTTCCAGTTACCTGAAAAAGACCTTATCTACTTCTTGATCATTCAGTCTGTAGGAGATACCCACCATGATATGGCCTGCATTGGTACAAGGACACACACACACTCTCCTCAGCAGAGTTTCTGGCTTCCTTCTGCATGAATTGCTGTGCAAACTGCTGCATCTGCTGGCTGTCTCTGGGAGCAGTGCTCTAGGCCCTCTGCTTATATGTACTTCTCCCTACTACCTGCTGAAAGGGTGCTTGACCCTCTCTAACCAGGAGAGAGCTGGAAGAAAAGCTCAATGCAGTTTTTGATCAGGAGTAGCTGACAGAGCTTGTTGGCAGCTGCTAGAGCTTGCCAGAAGTCGCTGCCTCCTGTAGCTATCCTTTCCATGCAGCAACAGGCACCCTCAAGTTCCTCAAAGAGTTCCCAGGAATCCTGCCACCATCCCAGAAGTTGTTCTCGGAAGATCTAGGACCAGAGCCTGGAAACCACTGCACCTGTTGGCTGCCGCTGTTAGTCACAGCTTAGCACAGGATAAGCTCTGTCACGCAAAAGCAGGAGGCACCTTGAGAGCACATCCCACCTCATTACTTCACAATCCTCTTTAAATAAAAATAAATGGCGCAGTGCTGTTAGTAACTACCTCAATTTAGGGAAAATACATCAAAATACATCACAAGTTCCTGTTTCTTGTTGAGTTACTAGACCTACCTTTCTCTCTGTTACGTGCAAAGGAGGAAAGCATGTGAACCTCAATCCACTTTATAAACTCAGATCCCAGAACAGACCCTCTCTTTTTCCCTCCTCTCTCCCCACCTTTTCTTTTAAAGAGTGTTTAGGGAGCTATTTATGTGATAATATGGAAAAATGATATTCCGCCTGTGGCTCTAGAGCCTCATGCAGCTCTTTGGCATTGGCAGAATGATTAGGCTTTTACATGGTTTTGATTAAACTTTTCTTGCTCTGCTTGGCCTCAAGCAGAGTTACCCCAGCACTGATAATATGAACGTTGCCAGGAAAGTGCAAAGGAGCATCTGAAATCCGCAGAAAATGGCCTAAATCTGTGAGGATATTGGCTTCTCTACAACACAGAGCGTGTCAAATAGAAACAAAACATCTTTCTCTTTTCAGTGGTCAGGACAGAGACTGTTATTAACAAAAGCCTTAAAAGTAATCATAATATTACAGTCTGAAAGTACAGTGCAATGATTAAACTGAGTTTTAATACAGAATGATTCTGCATCCTGAAGATGCATGCTTGTGTAAGGAACAGTCCCATGCAAAGTTAAGATGATACATCTGCCACTGATCATTAACAAAATTTCCCAATATATTACATTTGAGTTACTAAAAAGGACTGAAAACATCAACAACCTTGGGAATATTTATATAGAATTTGCTGGTTATTACGCAATAACATAGCAACACGGGATTTTCCATCACAAGAACACCTACACATCAGTCCTACGCTCCTCAGCCCTCGGTCCCTCTCTTCAGCCACAGAACTGAAACATTCAGGATTTCCAACAGCGATGCTTCAAACTCATTAGGTTTCTTAAAGTTTTAAAACTACCTACATTTAAAGAATATGCATGTCCCTGAATTCTACGTGGCAGCTACAAAGGCTAGGATTTTCCTTTGGAGAAAATTCTTAGATAAAAAAGAGTCCCAGGTGATACTGGCACACTCCTCAGAACATAAGCTGACAGACACAGTCAAACGACGGAAGATTACAAGACTAGAAGACAACAAAAGGACACGTGAAACGATACATTCGGTAGGAAGAAAAAAAATTGGATAAAGGATAATACTTTAACAATCAGTCACATATAACCTATTAAAGTAAGTTATTTTTCATCTGGCTCTTCTGGACATTTGAGATTCTTAGGAAGATCCCTCAAACAAGAGGTCTGGAAACCAGGTTCTCTTTATTCCCTCTAAGTTTCATAGCATCAGAAATCTACTTTTTAGCAAATACCAT
Organism: Cariama cristata; assembly: GCF_000690535.1. NCBI lineage: Eukaryota > Metazoa > Chordata > Aves > Cariamiformes > Cariamidae > Cariama > Cariama cristata. The sequence continues at coordinate 21,133 of NW_009596396.1, forward strand.
TGGTATCACTTTAGAATAGTCAATCTGAAAAAGGATATTTGCTCTATGACTGTGACCTTGAATGCCAAGTTTCAGCAATGAGCAAATATTTACAACTAGTTATAAACCCCTAAAAATAGGGGTTCATAACAGAAATGCTGACAGACCTTAACTAAGTTGGTGTGAGCGGGCGCCACTATAATTAAATAAATCACCAAGGTCTGTTGACAATTAGAAAACTCATTTTGGTTTGCCACAGAGACAAACAAAAATTCTGTTCATTATAATTTTACTGGAATATGATGTCATAACATGTAAGCATACTGAAACAATCTGCTGCTTTTCTAGCCAAAATATTAATTGCATACTAAGGAGCCCTTGGGGCCTCTTCCTTTTTGGCCATCAAACCCACACACACAAAGACAAATAAAGTATTAGTACATACGTTATGTGTTCATACTGCATTTCCTGCATTTCTCTGGATTCCTCAATGGCATAAATGTTTCTGATAAATATTGTTACTTTATTCTTAGAAGGGGGAAAAAAAAACAAGTGCAAGCTGCAGCTCACGGAAACCAGGAAGGTTATTTAGATTTAGCCTCTTTTTCACTGCTAAAAACTCCAGTGAGGTTTTGTCTAAATTCTAATGGTCAATGTACGCTTCACCTATGTAAAAAAGAACAAATAAACCCAACTACTTCCCCACTTACACAAGCATCACAGGAAGTATTACCCTATTGCCATTTCATAACGCAAAGTGAAGAGGAACAGGGACCGTTTTGGCCAAGATGAGGGCCACTAAAATACGAGATACAACATGGTATGGGAAAGTTATTCTTCAGATGCCAGCTCCGTGCCGAAAGGGTCACTCTCTGCACTTCTTCCCTCTGGCTCCTTTTCCACACCAGCTCAATCAAGCTGGCAAGCCCTGTTGCCACTGCTTAACCAGGAAAATGCCGTGAGCTTTGCGAGCGGAGGGACAGAGAGCCACAGACTGTGCAGGGGAGGAGGAAACAGCATTTGCTGTGAACAACTTTTTCTCCGTAACATTTGAAATATCTCTAGGGGAGCAAGTTGCATAGTACAGCTGTTCCCTGGCCATGTCCTATTTTTCTAAGCAGTCCATTAGCCACGTGCATCTCTTACAGATGTGAGCTCTATGTTTTGAAGAAAGAAACATCCACTATAGCCACTTCTGTCTTCATACAGTCCACCTTCTGGTTCTTTCAGCAGGTCCACTACAACACCTGGGAACAAAGAGGCTCTCCTTTCCAAGTACTCCTTTTGAGAACTACAGTCCATTATCCCTGAATCAGTCTGGCTGTCCTCTTCTAGATTACCTTTACATCCTCCAAAAACATTCTTAATGTAAAGCACTAAGTATCACTTTTAGCCACAGACATCCCCTATTAGATGGAAAGATAATTTTCTGAAATTTCTATTCAGCTGATTTATTTATATAGCTTATTACCATTTTCACCTTTCTGATGTTGACCTCCCCTCAGCTACATAGACAAGATTTAAACAAAAGAAAAATCACGTATCCTTTTCCCAGATTGTCCTTCATTATAATTTGAATCTTTAAAACTTTAAAACTAATTTAATTAATTCTGAATGATTCAGTATTTTTTCTCTATATAGTATTTGCTATGATCAGTTTATGAAACCAATTTTGACCTAGTTGTAGAAAACCCCTAAGCAACACAATGTTTAATTGACTATGTAAGAATTGTAAAGAATAACCATGTGACAGAAACAGATTAACAGAAAGAGATTCAAAAGCATCTGTTAAATTTTTTTTTTTAAATAATGAGAAAATATAACAGAGATGCTCCCCATTTTAAGACACAGAAACCCCAAACCTTCTCTATTTCAAATGTAAGGATGATGCATTAAACAGTCAAGATCCCTGAGTCGCAGGCAACTGCACAATGTAGTCCTCTTTATCTATTAAGGTCTATTAGAAAACAAATTAGATTACTTGCTTCCAGTGCTTCTGCCGAGAGGATGATCTAGAAGCTGAACTGATACTTAGGAATCTCCTAATGTTCAGCTTGGCTATACTTTCACATTTTGTTTTGTGTCAATACTACCCTTTAACTTACATAGCTCATTTACTTTTTTGTTTCGTTTACCCTCCAAGGTGAGCTTTTCCATTCCCTTTCAGCCTTTGTTTTGCAAGGGAACAAATCAAGGTATTTTAGAAGTCTTCTGTATAAAAGGCTACCCAATATCCTGATAATTCTTCACAGCCCTTCCCTGTACTTGCTCCTGTTCTTAAATATGAAAGTCAAGGACGGCAGACAGTATACCATACGAAAGATTAACAGTGTTCTGTATAACAGCAACATTTACATATCTTTACCAGAAATATCTTGCTCAACACATCTTAAAAATCACATTTGCATCTCCTCTGGTTCAATCACATTAGTTGTTCTTAGTTTATTTATCTTATATTAACAAATAATATTAGATAACACTCCTGGTCTGTGATTTCCAACTGAATAACACTCAGGTGACAACAGAGTTAGTCCTACGAGTGCCTGTGGTCTTAATCTTACATTTCATACTGGAAAGTCTAGTCTCATCCCATTTCTAATGTGTCAGCCCTCACAATCATCCAACTCTTTCTGCATATCTTGATCTTCCTGTGTAGTGATGATGCCTTCTACATCCCATGGACATTTTCCTATTTTTTTGCAAACACTTTCAATGAAAATAATTAAAAAGGTGGATTCTAAAACTGGAAGAACTGTATTTAATATTCTTCCTCCAAGTTTGACTTTTAATATGGCTGATTATTTTTCTTCTCCTTTCCCACCTCGTATTTCTTAGACAAATCCCCCTCATCTTCTTCAGTTTAATGAAAAGAGTATCCTTATCTAATGCTATAAAATGCTTAACTGAATCCCACAACTATAAGATTTACTTCATTCTCTTTACCTAAAAAATGAGTTAACATATAACACGCAAGATTAGCAGATCAGTCAGACACAATCTCCCTTTAGTATACAGTAAGTTTGCATTGAGTTTTATCCTTTTTTACTTCCATGTCTTTATTTATACTTTCTTTTAAACTTTGTGCTGAGTCTGTGAATATTTCATGAAGTTAATGATGACTCCTTTTTTCTTACTTTTTTTCCTGGACTACAGACTACCCAGTTCCTTCGAACAGTATGACCAATTTAATAAAAAAAAAAATTGACTCATGTTTTCATCAACACAGTATCGAAGCATTCCTGAGTAAAAAACAAAAGGGAGGTGGATTCAGTTTAACATAACATTATCTAATGTGGAATCTTCCCAGGAGAATTTGTGATGACAAGACAATAATATTGCCACATCACTGTATCTCTGAATTCCAAGTTGCTCAATACAGACATTTGACTGAAATAAGTATTTCAATATTTACTCTCTGCACATACCACTACTTTGTTTACCATTTGCAGTAAATACGTACATCGACAAGTAAAGAATGGTTGCTTATCAAAAGTATTTAGAAGAAACCAACAGAAAGCTGCAGACATTATAAGTTAAACACTTCAATAGTCATGGCTTAAGCTAACAAGTAATACAGCAAACATATTGAGCCAGCTATGTAGCACTAGGTATAGAGGGATGCTCCCATGCACAGTAAGCTCAGATCTCTGCTTCTACTTTTGTCGTGCTCTCCCCTTCAGTCTAAAGCCTTAAAGTTCAGAAGCAGCACTTTTCAAAGTGTCAGAAGGGTCTCAAAACCAGCACAAATACCTTTTTTTTTTTTAAACAAAGAAAAACTAGTGCAAAAGATATGAGAGAAAAAAAGGTTAAGAAGAAGTAAAAGGAAAAAACCTAGGGAAAAAAGGATCATGAGAAGAACCTTCCAAAGTACTGTACACTGGATGCTAAGGTAGAAAAAACAAGTGAAAAACAACAATCAAAATCAAGAAGACAGCGCAAAACAAAACGTTATGTGCCTTTGAAGAAGTATTTTTATGTATCAACTGAATAACTAAACAATGAAAATGGTCAACACAACTTCAACTTATTCTTGACTGCAAAAATAGCATAAATAATGTAAGAACATAACAAGAATACTGCCTCCAGAGTTTAAGGCATTGGAAAATGTCAAGTGGACAATGCTGAAATGCAAATGGGGGCTGGGGGAGGAAAAGATAAATACAAAGAAAAAGAAAATGTTCTTTTCCGTGACATAAAACCAAGTACAATAAGAATAAAAGGGAAAACATAATGAAGCTGTGATGTACAGTGTATACTCAGAGGTTAAAGCAGACATCCAGAAGACAAACATCTCAAACCCTTATCTACTTTAGCTCATAAAATTTCCCATGAACTGTATTACTCACTAATCTTTACAAGCATGCAGAGTGGTTACTGAGAATGCCGTCCAAATATCCATTACAGTAAAAGAACATAAACAATGTTGCATATCTGACTACAATATAATTTTTTTTCTACATAAGAAACTCACGTCAAAAAAAAAATCATGTTGCTTGCCAGCCTAGAGGCTAAGCAAATGAGAGAATGAAGCACCTCACTCATTTCATATTATCATATCTTTATACCGGTAATATAATGATAATAAAAATGTTCCTAACAAAATCATCTCAGGCCTAGAACTTCACAGGAATTAATTAACCTAAAAGTCCACAGAGGAAGAACGCCCAAGAAAGCTCACAGAGTGATTTTCGCCATCCAAATTAACTTAAATTGAAATAACTAGTGTATATTGGGCTACATTCTGTTCCCACTTGGAGGAATGTAAACATACAGACATTAAATTGCATTATCCTCAGTAAAAAATTTAAGCTATCATTTTAAACTTGGCAATCAAAGGATTGAAAGGAAGAACAAACTGAAAAACCACACTTAATTCTGGCTTAACAAGCCACGTCTCAGCAGCTGAGTGCATTAACTGAGGATGCACGCTCTCCCACCCTGCTAGTTATCATCTCTGCACCCACTGAAAAGGTACTAGCATGGCCAGCTACAGCTTCTGTCCAGAAACCTTCCCATCACTGCCATCAGACTTGCAAAGAAATGAAATGCGAGATAGAGAGAGCTCGGTCAATTGGAAAGGGAGGACATTTTGTGTTGTCTTGCACTGATCCTACCAGGATGCTGAAAACAAGGTGGATGGCCTTACGAAGGAAGCTTTATCTACACCTGGGAGGGAAGGGAAGGGAAAGGGTCTGGTACTCAATCACAGTGAAGTTTGGAAGGGGCACAAAGGTTGGAAACCAAAAAGGTAAGTGGTGAAGTCTTTCGGTCCTTTGATTCCTTTCTACTTCAAAGCATAAAAAGAGCAGATTTCCTAGGGAAGTTTATTGATGAATAGCAGACATAATATTCTTTCAATTTGCTAACTTTAATGGGCGTAAAGGATTTACACCAATGACTGACAAGTAAATATAAATTCATTGCTAGTAAAAATGTAGAAGCGATGCAATGATGGTGCAGCAGTACCGGTCACCAGTACACAGTGACTTGCCCCAGCTGGTCCCCTGAATACAATTTAGTACTGAATATTAATACAGAAAAAAAGTTAGATCGTGTCAGATCAATATACCAAACCATAAGGCTGCAGACTTGCTAACAGGTAGGAAATGGAAGAAATGTTTGTAAGATGGTGTGGAATTGTATTCTAGACAGCAGGGACTCCACAAAAGAGTTGGAGGATCGAGATACCAAGGACTGTTAGAAAAGAATCAATAGACCCATAAAACCATTTAGGTTGGAAAAGACCT
>NW_009596397.1:0-6778 GCF_000690535.1 Cariama cristata
TACTACTAGTATTAATACCTTATACTTTTGTTTTTCATTATTGTTGTATTATTAATATTAAAGTAGTTTTAATTTCCAGCCCAGAAGTCTCTCTCCCTTTTCTCCGTCCTTTCCCCTCCCGGGGGGAGGGAGGGGGTTAACGGTGACAGCAGCACACACACACACACCCCCAGGCCCTGCCAGTTTCCCCACATCCTTCTTGACCTGGGAAGGAGAGCTGAGGCTGGACCCAGCAACAACAAGCAGTCCAGAATAGATAACTTCTCTCAACGCTGGCTGCCCTCGCCTTACCCAGCAGCTTACAGGCTTTCTGAGTGAGGAGTTGCTGTCAAAAGCCCCGCATGGGTTCTTTTCCTCCATGAAGTCATCCAGTTGCTTTTGGAACCTCTGTGAAGGTTTGCATCTACAATCTCCGCCAGCAAGGAGTTTTACAGATTTCTCGCACAGTGGGTGAAGAACTACTTCCTTCTGCTTGTGGAGAGCTTGCTAATTGCTGGTTTCATTTCTTGTTCTCGTACAAGAAAGCACAATGAACCATTGTGTAGTATTTATCATCCCCCTGCCCTTCCTGATTTTATAGATCTCTATAGAATTGATAGCAAAAGAGAGGGCAAACATACATAAGACAAATGCCATATTCTGCTTTCCTGTCCCTTTGTTCCCTGCAGCGTGTGACTCCTCACGCTTCATTTGAGTGTCAGCTTTAGAGACTCTCTCCCGTCTCCTGTTTCTTTCTCCTTCATCTTTATGGTGCTCCACCAGTAAACAGCAACTAGGAGTAACTAGGACTATAAACAACCTCTTTCCTGCTCATTTACCTGCATTGTTCTGGCAATTGCTTAATGGTAAACATATGATTTACTGACACACTTTAGACAGCAATGTTCACAAGTTTAATTCCTTACCTTTGAAAAACAGGCTAATACAATTTTCCTCTGCATTCCTCCAGGCCACAGAGTGAAGAACGGCCGTAGGCAGAGGTGCTATCAAGACCCCCAGCTGGATTATCGTCTGAATTTCATTAGAATTATGAATAGTGCCACTGATGAAGTTGACTGGGGAAAAAAGCAACTTAATCTGTTAAAGAGCTGCAAAAGAGAGCTGTAATTCTTTCTGAAAGATTATTTCGACTTCTTGCTCTGCTAATCTGATGTTTGTGTTTATGAGGACAGCCAGTATGCATCCTCAAGCAACAATTTTAATTCTAGTCGACATATGCTGTTTATATGATTTAGAAGTCACTGATCTTGCAGGCAGTTTGACATTCAGCAAAGAACAGGGCCTGAAGGGAAGGAGATGACCTACAGGTTGGGGACAACCAGCTAAACCCTACAAAAGCTCACCCTGATCTCAAGAGGAGCTTTACTAGAGCAGGGCATTCAGGCTGGGTCAGAGGGAGTGGTACACTTCTAAGCCATCTATCTGAATCTGACACAGGCAGGAAGTCTCCAAGTCCTCAAAATCTTCTGTTCATTCAAGACCTGCTAGGAAATAAGCTGGTCATCTCCACGTGAGTGGGAAAACAGATGTGGAGTATTGCTGGTGATGTCTTGCTGATACTGAAATGAGGGGTTCCCACTCTTCACTCTGTTGACTCAGTTCCCCTGAGTCTATCGCTAGTGGAGGACTATCGCTAATGAGTCTGTCGCTAAGTGTCTGTCCCGTGAGCAAGAGATGATGATGCAGAAGGGACAAGAAGCCTCTGTACAGGAAGTGGCATTATCACGGGGTGACAGTTACCCTCGCCAGGGACATTTCCCCATGCCTGTTAGCCTATCCAAAGCAAATTAAGCTGCATATTTCGGGGTCATGAGGTTAAAGGTGATCTCTATTTAACGCAGAGGCGTGCTGATAGAGATGCAGTCTTCACTGTGAGTTTTATTATGCTACAGAGCCATCTTGCATAGAGGAAAGTCCCTCGGGCTGCGCACGGAGGTGGACACAACCCTGCAACAGGGAAGAGGCTGGAGGAGACGTGAGGCAGCAGCCAGAAATCCTTGATATGATCCTTTGGACTGATTGAGCACAAGTTGCTGTTGGGGTGACAGCTTGGCTCACGGTTTAGAGAAACGAGTTGCTTGTGCAACAGGTAATTCATAAAGGGAGCTGGATCTTGACTTCTGTTCCTCAAAGCCTTGGTGGAGCCTCGCCTCCTAAAATTATTGAATGGCACCACCTTGTGGGTGCTCGAAGGTGTAGAGACTTTTCCACGTGTTGACTCTGCAGGGCTGTGTTTGGACAGTGAGGCATGCAAAGGTTGATTCATTCTCACGCTCCTTGTCAAAGAGTAGGCAGTCATCAAGGACTGGTTTTCTGCTTGTTTTCTGCCAGCTGACAGAAAGAGATTTTAGCCCTTAGTGGTTGATTTTCATAGCTTAACTGATTTGGCCTTTGCTAGTGGTCTTATTGGAAAAATGCAGACAGATTAAATAGTTAAAACTTTTCAATTATAGAGGAAATGCAGAGGAAAAACACTGAAATGTACATTAAAGGTCATCTGTCCTGTACACAATGTCTTTCCTCTTTCTAAGATGTGAAATTAATGTGTCAGCTGGTCCATGCATCACAAAATTCACTAAACTCGTTACAGGAAGGTGTAACAGGAGAATTTACCACATGTACTATTGAGTTTGCCTTTAGGGATTACCCTGGCACTGACAGCACATGTCCTTAACTGCAGAGTTCCTGGGAAGCAGCAGACGTATGTTCATGGATAGAACAACAGCCTCTGTACGACAAGTCCAAGACTCTCCAGAAAGCATCGGCTGCCTGCTGTGTATTTTATACAGCAATAGGATGCATGTTATCGTGGGTATGCAGGAACCCAGGATGCAAAATAGCCACTGATGAGAGATGCAGTGTGACTGTACATGTATGGAGTATCAATTTTCTTTCGTCAAGTGGGATTATCACACATCTATAAATCCTAGACCACATAGCAGCTGCTTGACATCTACCGAGATAAGATTTTGCAGAGGGAAAGAAAAATGTCCTGAAAAAAAAGGACATATAGTAGCCTAGACTACATCAAGAAAATGGAACAGAATCTTTGGTAGAATATAAGCAGGTGACCAGAAAAATTCATCCACTTCTATTGCCCATGGTGAGAAACACAATAAAAACATAAATAAATACAAATTATTAAACTGCCAATTAAATTTTTCAAGCCTGCTTCTCAAACTCAATTTCAGTTTTGGCAAGAGCGTTTTGCTTTTACAGCGTTGCCCACCCTGCGGTGTGCTCACCCAAGGGTTTTGTAGGCATAAAAGGGCAGGTCATGCTGGGTGCAAGGTTGTGCCAGAGACGTGCTGAGAACCCATGGGTGCAACAAAATGGTCAAAACCGCATGGTCCACGAAGTGAGGAGGGTGTCAGGAAAAGGGATGAGGGAAGCTTGGCAGGGGGTTAGAGAGGTTTCTGAGAGCAAGCATCAGGATAGGAGCAAGAAGGCACAAGGCCAGTCAAAGCAAGGCTCTGGTCATCCTCCTGTCCCTCACCGTCTGCCCGATGTCTGCTGGCTGGTTCTGCCCCTTGAGCCTGAGAAACCTGCAGGCAGGGAGCGGCTTACTGCGTGTTACCAAGAACCTCAGTCATCCACCATGATCACACCATCGTAGGTGTTGTACGAGCAAAGAATAAAAGACAGTCCTGTCCCTAGAGAGCCTACGACATGGCAATAAACCAAGATGTACAGAGAGCAAAGTGTGTGCTGTGAAAGGTGCTGTGATATCAGTACATCAGCAGTCTCATCTCTGTTCAGTGCTTTTTCCCGCCATTACAGGGAAAGTGACTTTAAAGCAGTGATCTGGAAGGGAAAAACGAGCCAGTCTTAGAGACATTGGTGGGGATTTCCTCTTCACTGTCCTGGACATGCCTATGTGGGAGAAAAGATAAAGACGCTCACCTGGAAATTCAGAAAACTGATGACAGCAGTGACCTCCCTGGATCAGTCAGAGATGGATATCAATATCCAGCTGCTGAAACGCAGCGGCGGGAAGGATGGGGATTTACAGGCTGAGGAGATGAGCAGTTGAATGTTTGCAACCTCGCTGCAAGGGAGAGAGGAAGCCCCTCTAGTGCAAGAATCCAGGAAAGGCAATCGTAGCCATCAGCTGGGAAAAGGATCCCTGCGGCCGCATTCAGGAGGGTCACAAACACCAATCAAGATTATCCCAAGAAATGGACAGTGTAGCATAATTTATATTATGTAAGGCCAAAAAAACAGAGAAAAAAATCCAACAGTTTCTGCCAAACTGATTGCAAGAAAAGTCTTTCCTGACTTGATGTCAGGTGATGGAGTCAAGCCTGAGCATGTGAGCAGAACACACCGATCACGCACGCAAGAGACTTTAAACAGGGTAGAAACAGCGGCGTACTTCACACTTCTTTAGCCCAGACTCCGGAACTCAGTGTTCATTCACCAGGTGCTAGGGAAGATCAGGAGACACTGATATGCTCATACTAAAATATTGGCCCCACCTCTTGTGTGAGTCCAAGGTAGCTGGAAAGACTTGTACCATATTTAAAAAAAAAATACCGTGGAAAGAGAAGAAACATTGTCTGCCTCTGTTATTTGGGGAAATCACTAACTCTGTGTCTAGCTCAGTTTCCAATTTGTAAAGTCGGGGCAAATAGTCATTCTTCACCCTTCTAAAGAGCTGCATGACAAAAATCATGAAGCCTCTGAAATGCCAACATACTTAAGACAGGGAACCAGATTAGCTTCTGGCCCTAATATATAGTTACACCAATTTTCTACACTTTGCAGGTTCTGTTTTAGCACCGAGCTGCCAAAGAGGACAGCGGAGCAGCAGGGCCATGTGGGGAGAGGACGGCTCCAGCTGCAGAGTAGGGTTGCTCATGGCAGGGGGCTGCTCCTGCGGGAGCCGCGGCTGTCGGGAGGGCGATGTCTCTGCCTGATGAAGAGAAGTCCTCACTTTCACGGATGAGGAGGATAATGCATATTCACCATCTGTAATAGTTTAACACTTTCGATTTTATGATGCAGCAGCACATTCAATATTTCCACCTATTTATGTAGTGTTTTTAGGGCTGTATTTGACAGGCTTTAATGTAAACATGGCATTGCTGGCACACAGACAGCTTTTTTTTGGCATTGCTTTTACAGTGTCTTTACATAGAAAGAGTTGATGTGTGACTTGTGTAAATTCAGATTTTTTACTTTGAGCAGATGCGGCCCCTGGGAACAGTTGGGGTGTTGCTGGGATTTCAGTTACAAACCTCCAAGCCAACAGTTTCAAATCTGGGTTAAAGTTAGATGCCTGTCTTCATGATAGATGGCCTCATTTTGAGGAGGAGTGAGTCCTGACAACTGGAGCTGGCTGGGAGAATGAATTTCTGTTTGACAAAGATGATTCTATTTTCAGGATATTTTCAGACCCCAGATCAAGATCTAAATCTCCAAATTCAAGTATCATTTAGAGATGAACAACATTTAATCTTGCCAACATCAATCCTCTTGGAGATCCCTAGCTGCCACTGGTGATTAGCCAGGCTGCTGGAAGAACGAGGAGTCGCAGCTCTGTTGTCACCTGCCTGACGGAGCGGTGGATGGCAGGAGCAGAGGCTGGCTGGGAGCCTTACTCAAGGGGCTGTGTGGTTCCCAGGGGATCAGGGAACACGCCAGCCTGCAAGCCCACGGACCATCCTTGGGACTTGGCATGGCAGGGTTGTGCTAGTGAATTCCTGGGTTCCACAGCAGCCCTGAAGATAAAAGGACCAGAGAGAGGCTGTAATAGAAACCCTGATTGTTCTTCAGCCCTACCAGGGTCAGACCTCACCAGAGGCTTTTCTGGAGCTCTTCAGAGGAGAATTATTTCCATAAAAATGTTCCAGTCTTCCCATTGAAGACACCAGTGGCTTTGAACAAGCAGTCATGGTCTTCAGTGTGCCCACAGTTGAGCCAGCCTTCAGAAGGTGAGGTGTGTGCACAGCAGAGTGCCACCCACACCCCCTGAAGCAACAGCTCTGAGACAAGGGAGGAGTCCCCACTCATGTCACACAGAACGGCTACTGAAGCATGTGAAGCCACATGAGGTGTCTAACATCAGTGCTAAGTCAGAAGCTCCAGGTTATTTCCCCTGGCCTCCAGCTGCTTTTGTGGAAGATGAGGAGCTTCAGTAGGTCCTTCTAGCAGCTTTGTGTAGGTGTCTTGTATCCTTAGCCCACCTCAAACGGCACTAGATGTTGCATTTAGGGATGGAAGCCCCCATCTCTTCTTGTCTACAACACTGCCAGGTAAATCAAAGTAAGGGCCACCTCAAGTATCTGCTGAGGTTTCACCACCATCCATGACACCAGGGAGAGAAGCATTCCCCCAGTCTAACTCCTGGCCCCACAGAGCCTGGGTTTTTGGTTCACCTACCACAGTTTGGTGCAGAAATGCAAAGCCTGAGACAAGGGGGGAGAAGGGAGAAACCGCATTCAGTGTGCAACGCACAAGTCAACTGCAGCATGTACTGCTGAGCCAAGGGGAGCTTGCAGTCCCAGAACATGAATATGGGCCATGGCCTTTCATTAGCCTGCATTATTACTAGGGTGGTACCCAGAGGAGTTTTGCTGCCAGTGGTGTATCGCTCCTTCTGCAAATTATCTCATATCCCAGTAAGAACAGAGGGTCACACTCGTGTTTTGGTTTCATTTCAGTACCTCGCTGTTGAGAACTTGAAGGAGTGTTTGCAAAGGCAGTCTGGCATGAGTCATCCAGAAAGGTGACTGTCAACACGAGTTTGTGCAGACTCCATTTTATGGAGGGAAAG
>NW_009596397.1:6809-15336 GCF_000690535.1 Cariama cristata
CTTCCTAGGTTTTCACCTAACAATAACAAAAAAGAAAACGAAAGAAAAACAGCATCCAACTGACATGCACATTGAAAATTTAAGCCATCCTTCTAAATTCCAGCAAAGATCTGAAAGTTGAGCTGACTTCTTTCTGCCTCTCACCTTGTTTACTTTGTGGTAAAAGTTCTTTCCTTATCACCAGTTATCAGCTGTGTGAAAAGGAGATAGTTTTGCTCATGATGGGCAGAAGACTCTTTTTAAACAGAATACAGGGGTGATTAGCTTAAATCCTGCAGTATGCTGAAGCAATTCAACATCTTTTGCGGCATGATTGTTTAATATTTCAGGCAAATAGGATTTGTTTTTCTGCCCTGAATCAACTAGACATATGAGCCAAAGGCTTCAGTCAGTGAAAGGATGGCTTTGACTGTGAAGACCTTTAAATTCTCCTTTAGTGTTCAATTCAACAGCTGTTAGCTGGGATCTCACTAAAGGCTGTTATATGCTAACAGCTGTTTCAGGGTTTCTGATGTTTGTAGTATTTGTATTGTCAGACAGCTCAGAGGTGTCCAGGATGATATTTTCCTGGGTGCTGATGAATGAGCACTGAGGCAGCCCTCCCACAGAAAGTTCACGCTCCAAGCAAACACCATCCCTCAATGGACTTAATGGGAAACCGCCGTGCCGAAAGCATTTCTGAAGCATCAAAACGCTTCTCCTTTCAGCAGCCTTATGGAATTTCCAGCTTTCATTTTGCTAGTAATCCATCTGTTATTGAGCAAATTCTCACTGGCCAACTTCACATATATGTTAAACCATAAAGAAGAAGGAAACAGATGACCAGCTGCAGGTTAGCAGGCTCTGAACTCATTATACATGGTAGTAGAAGCAATTTATCACGGGTTGAGTCATCACAAATGCCCTGTTCAGGGAATCCACTATTCCAATACAATTCTTTGAACAAAGCATTAGAGATAATGAAGTTCAGAAAAATCTTACTTGGACAAATACAATTTTCAGGTATTTCTGAAGTGCTTATTGTTGATCAGACTGTGCACTTATCCCAGATTAAATGCCCGTTGCAGAAAAACCCACTGGAAACTGCGGAGAACATAGTGGCGAGTGGTTATCTTTGGCTCTGGATGAAGTACATTGTCTATGAGACAATGAAATGCAGGGCCTAGGAACTGGCACTCTTGATGACTAAATGAACTTTGAAGTCTCTCAGTCTCTGAGGCTTCAGAAGACACTGCAAAGACTTTCCTAACAAATAACTTTGTAATGATATTAAGGCTGAAGATTGTTTTCAGTAACCTATACCAGTTAATTATGGGATTATAACGTGGAGCTGCTTACAACCTGGATTTTTCTTTTTTAATGGACTTCATAAAAATAATTTAAAAAATATGTTCATCCCTTTTTATCAAAAGACACAATGAAACTGATACATTCTGCAAAGCAGCTCAGTCTCATAGCGCTGGCATTTCCCACACAAAAACACACACACCTTACCTTTCTGACGAGCTCTTGTTCGCCATACCAATACAGCACGAGAACTACTACAAAGGTTCAGACAAATTTGGCATTGTTGTATTAGGAATGGCACAGGTATAGTTTTTTATTTACTTGCCTATCTACATGGTAGTAGGACCTCGGAGTTGCAGTTTTGGTGTAGTGTCTGCTGCTGCATACGCACAGAACAAAGACCGTAATATTTACAGGAAAAATGAAATCTTACTTTGGAGACTGTAAAGCATTTAGCCTCATTGATATTGTGTAGCACTGAATTCCCCAGGTTAATTATGGGTTGTGAAAAAAGTGTTGTAAAACAGGGCACTGATACCGGTAATCATCACGAGGAAGGAAAACGTCCAACAATCTAAGACTGACAATCTCAGCCATTCACTGGAAAAACAGCATCTGGTTCAATGTATCTGTAGGCACAGACTGTCTGCAAGGGCTTTTTGTTCTTTACACAGAGCTTAGCTGACAGGTTACTTTCTGGAAGAGCCATGGTAATCTGTCTATTTATGTACCGTCTTTGAGAGATGTAGTCTCAAATTAGGACAGGAGTTGGAAATTGAAATAAATGGGCTCACAGAAATGGGAGACACCAGGATTTTCAGCATGCAGGCTCTGCGCAATCAAGTCTCAAAAGCGTTTTCAAAAAATAGAATAAAATGAGCCCTGTTGTTTCCATAGCTGATTACACTGAGCTGACATCTCATCCTCCAGACACGAGGGTACTACTTGATCTAACCTATATTTGAAGAGATGTATGACATTCAGTGAGAGTTAGAAACACCTTTATCCTTCCTTTGGAGTTATTCCAGTGTTTAGTGAGTGCCTGCCTTTAGAAATGGGCAATGCCTCTCCAGGAGCTGACAGACAAAAAGCACTTGATTCATGGTGGTGGGATTCTGCCCTGACCAGCCTGCAGCACCCAACAGTCCCCGGGCTCTGGCAATCCCACCAGCTGCTCACAAGCAGTTTCCCTGAAAGCAAAGAGTTCAGTGAGCCAAATAGCTTTTTTGGGTGCTGGATTCCATCTCCACGAGAGCCCCATTCAGAACACAGGCTGAAGGATGGTACTAGTTGCACCTCGTTGCTCCATGTCTTCTCCAACACTCTGAGGAAGTTCACTTATCAATTCTGCCACCTCACTTGGGTCCTGCTCCTGATCCATCTCCTGGCCCAGCTCACTCTTTGTCCTAAGCCCAGTCCAACTTGAGACCTTAGCACCCATCCCCCTTGCTCAGGCTTGTTCAGACCCCAACGCCTGCCTCCTGCAGCATTCCTCATGCTGAGACTTAGGAGGGAAATTTTCTTGGGAAAGACTCGATATTCCCACACCCCTCATCTGAAGGCAAGGGAGGTCGTACCTCAGAGTCGGGGGCCACAGCTAGTATTATCCTGTAGGTCTCTGCCCCTTAGGTCCCTAGTAACAACCGGACAGTCTCCAGCATCCTTTGCAGTTGGCCAGTGCCACGCAGTTACACACATTGAGGTTACGTATGCCAGAAGAGATGAGAGTGGCTCTGAGAAAAAGCATTCAGCTTTCACCTGGAGTAGAGATAGAGACCTGTCACATATTTTATAACTTTTGTTCTTTAAAACAAGAAGGTGGACTAAAGGAACAAATATTCATCATAACTCAAGAAATGCTGTTAAAAATTTCTGATAATTGGTGTGAGGGGCCAGAGTTCAGGACTTTGCTAACCCCATGACACTTCATGCTTTGCTATCTGCATCTCTCTCAGCTACTCTTTCCCAGACACGGAGGATGTAACACCAAGTGTTAGCACTAGGTGACCACGATGTTACAACGCCAGGGATTTTGCTTAAGCATCCTGTAGGAAACAGAAGAAAACTTTGCAGATTTACCTAAGTAGTCTCTATAAATTATCCTGTGAAATTGGAGACACAGGAGATTCTGTGTTGAGATCTATCGTCAATCTTACACCTTCCTTCTTTGCGGAGATGTTATCACATTTGCAACAGGCTCCACTTTGCCGTAAGTGCATTGCAAGGAAGCTCATCATCTGGCATTGCTGTCACGATGCTCCTGTTGCATTGACCTACGCTCTTGGTGCCCACCACACTGTGTTGTTGCTTCTAAAAGGCTTGCCCCCTATCAACACCCATGTATGCTGGAAACTTTTCCTACATCAAGGGCTCTGTCTATACCCTGACCTTAAAACTGGACAACAGAACAGGCAGAGGCACGCTCAGCCCCCTTGATACATGCATTTTCTGTGCGTGCTGTTTGTGGCTTGCTGCGGTACAGCCCAGACTCATTGCACTTGGGAAGTGAAGCAGTAGCTAAAACTTGGACACAACAGGCTAAGCCCTTCGCAGTCTGGATAAACAAGAACCTGCAGGAAAACATCGTGTTGCCCAGGCTCCCCTACCTCTTGTGAGTGCTCCAGGCCTTGGTACAATGTGCAGGGGAGAGTCTGAATATAGCAGTATGAACAGAACATATGTCTGGGTTACAGCAGTGCTCAACCAGCAGCGTAGACACCATCTCAACATCCTCCTTTTGTCTCCAGATGACTCCCTTTTATATATATTGCGTATGACTCTTCCATTTTAGGTAGTTGTCTTTCACTTCCAAATTTCTGCAGGTAAATAACCATCTGGGGATTGATTTGTACTGCATACAGTACATCAGCTGGCCCCATTACATGTAATTCAAATGCTTTCCAAACTGGTAAATCTCTGCTTATTTTCATTTCCAGCCTCTAACCATATAGTCAAAGATTGTTTTGCTCGCTGTTTGAATCCTGCAAGCAGAAGTGAAATATTCTACAATTCAGGAGAGGTCAGACTGTAGATTTTTCCACCATCTCAAAGCCTTGTTCTGTCAGCTGGTTGAATTAGCACTGGTAAGCATGTAGCAGTGTATAAAAGAAACCCTTCATGCTCTGTAAAACCAGCCTTATGGTGCGGTAGGGCTCTGCACAAAGGTGCTAACTCATTACACAGCGTGCCCACAACCTGCACTGTGCAGTCTGGGCTGGACGTGGGAAGCAGGCCACAGCGAGCACTGATAGAGGTTCACCGTGGCTGAAAGGTTATCATCCACCACCTACAGATCAGTTTTTCTTTCGTGAGGAAAGGAAGAAGAGCAGCAGACAGGATACTGAAAAACAGCATGCTTCTGAATCAAGAGATCAGGTTTCTGTAACTCTCTTGCTTTGTGCTCGGGCACCTGATACCTGGTAATTGCTTTACTTCTTTGTATGTCCTGGCTAGATCATCCTGTGCCCCTCCTGTGCAAAGGGCGTAGAGGAATTGGCATCAGTTGTGCCTGGAAATAGATGCCACTAAAGATCACTGAACGAAAGGCAGAAAGGAGCAAGAAATGTCTCACTGGAGTTTTTGACAGATGTAGGATGCTGGAGACAGTCCCAATCTCCTCCAAAGCCTTTTGTTCTTCTGTTTCTCAAATAGCTTCTTCTTTGAAGTTTTTCACGTGTGTGCCCAGGCAAAAATGTGACGGGAAGGAGCTGAGCTCAGCTCAAATTAGCCCCTAGACTGCTGGGCCCTCTGGCATGCCTGCTCTTCCCTTAAAGTCAGGAAATGTGTCGTTCCCATCAGCCAGTGAAATGACAAACGTGAAAGCCCCACTCCCAGCCAAACAAGTGATTTATCCTCAGTCCCAGTGACCAAAATCTGCTGTTTTTTTTTTCTTTTTCCAGAAGGTATTTTCATCCACTCTTGACTCCATGGTGCTCCTCATTGCTCCTCATGGCTCTCTATGTCTTTATACAGAGTGGCAGGAGGAAGAAATGACAGAGGAAGGATGATAAGCCTAAGCCATGATCTCACTAATAAGCAGTACACAAAGCCTTTCTTCTTTGGTTTATTCCAAAACCAGGATCTGTTGAAACCCTTTATCCCTGCAGTACGATGTGGCCATCGCTAGTAACAGGCCGCAGGTTTTGTCCTGAGTTTGCAAAGGCTCAGGACCGAGGCTTGTCGGGCTTGCTTTGCCCGGACTTTTATTGACCTGCCTGCCACTTTGTTTAAATTTGGTTTGGCTGTAGGAACATTTTTTTCCTTCTGCCCAAGTGGTTATGACTGATTTGTTCTACTTCGATTAACACAACCATAGTTTTTTACCGATAGCAGTAACAAGTAGCTCTTCTGGGCACCATGAGGTGTTCACGACTCCAGCTTAATATGCTAGAGTTGATAGAGTAAATGATAGGCCTGGTATGACAGCAGAGGTCTTGAGAAGTAGAGGCACAGGATGTGGTGCAGAGGAGTACAGGCATGGGATGGTAAAAGATGGGGCACAGGGTTGATTCTCAAGACCTCGTAGCCTCAAACAACTCACCTATGGTCAGTTAAAGAAGCGCAGACACAGAGCTGGACAAGAATGATTTTAGGGGCAGCAAAGAGGACAAAGAAATAGTATCTTACTTATATATAATCTACATATATAGTATATTTGGATGTAAACCGGATTTTCAATCCAATGAAGAAAAAGCAAGGTGTAAAATCATGTTAACAATCATAAAACTGACCCCCAGAAGATTCTAGAGTGAGGAAGAAGAAACCATCACCATCAACCATTCCTCCCACTGAAGGACTCCACATGTTGATGGTTCCCTGTAACACCACCACCAGAATGAAACCACCAACCTTAGGACCCAGATGAGCAAGGGCAAGGGGAGCAAAACACCAGGAATAGGGGCAGAAGCTCAGAAGTGTGTGTGTAACAATTTGTATTACTATTATTGTTGTTGTTGTTATTATTATTACTGTTGAAACTTTTTCTGCATAGGAGTAATTTATTTTTCTGTAATAATTAGAGTGCTAAGATTTCAGTTATACTAACAATAAATTCTTGTCTGTATATATAAAATACCTTTCCCTTTTGCCCAGAAACAATATTTTGAGCATAACACTGTAAGAAGATTCCTGAATAACTCAGAAATACACTATATTTCTCACAGGTTCACAATAACCAAATCGCTTTATGAGCTGCAGTCACCATCAAAATGGGAAAAATGCATCTGCCTGGGAGACATCTAAAGAGCCTCTTTGTCTCAGCTGAAATGGTAAACGCTGTCTTGGGTAAAATCAACTTTTTTTGTTTCTTTCAGTTTCACTCTTCAAAACTGTTCCCGCTCCCTTGGACACTCTCCCTATGAGTCAAAACTGATTCTGCTCACCTTCTAGACTGCACTTTGGCCAAGAGGGAAGCCGCAACAAGTATCTTATGAATTAGGATACGTTATTTTTAGCCACAGATCAAAATTCAAAGAAATAAACAGAAACTCCCAAACTCCTAATCTTCTTCCAGTTCCTCAGTAAAGCTTTCCACGTTAATGTCTTCTTTTCTAATGGATCTGTAATGTTTTACAGATGCATTATGCTTGTAATGAAATTGAGAAGCGATGCATTGCCATCGAGCATGTGCCCTCAGCTCCAGCTTTTCTAAACTCCTGGAAAAGCCAAAACAGGCCAAGGACAGGAGCCACCACGGCAGGCAGACCTGTACCATTTAACAGCATGCAGAGGTGAGCAAACCATGCGAAGGACTCCCCTAGTTTTGTGCTGGACTTCCAGGGCAGAATTACATTGTAATGTGTAATTACAGGGTAACCTGTAATTACACATGTTTTCATGTCCTGGACATCCTGGACCTGTGGTGTAGAGGTGATTAACATAAGCCTTGTGGCCATTCCTGATTCTGGGATTTTGGCTCCCCTCTTCCTTGGAGATACTTGCAGAATATTTTTCTCTTGACTTTTACGTGTCTCTGCACCAAGTTCAAGTCCTTGGTCCTCACAGGACTACCTAAAATTAAACCGTATGACTAAGAGCATTGTCCAGATGCTCCTTGAACTCTGACAGGCTTGCTGCTGCAACCACTTCCCTGGGGAGCCTTATCTTAACACCTGTAGCAGGTGAGGGTTGTTTAATGGCTATAACCCCTGGGCAAAGACACAGCGATTCCTGGTTCAGTGCCCAGCCCCATCTGTGAGCTGCTCTGTAAAACCGGGCTATGTAAATTGTGTGTGTGTGTTTTCCCATACCTGCAATATGGGAATAATGAAATCCCTGTAATTCCTAGGGTATAGTCATGATTTACTAGTAGGAAAAGTTCTGTGAGAGCTTTAGACAAAAGAGCCCAGCCACTTCAATAGTAATTCACCTCTGTTCTGAGTACCTAAGTCCAAATTTCAGATGCTTTCGCTTAGCAACTGGAGAAACAAAATGTCTGTTCTCCAAGTGCTCAACTAATGCCTGATCCAGAGCCTGCTAGAGCCAGTGGGAACCTCCCTGTGCACTTCAGCAGGCTTCGGATCTGGCCCTGAGCATGCACATGGTTTATTACAACCATGGGTACAAGACAGGTAATAACATGTGCAAATGACTATGTAGTAGCATTTCCATGCACAACCACAGTAACGGTGAGCGAAAACTGGACATACACTTGTTTATTCCAACTGTACAAAAACTGGCCCTAAAATGAAATGTTTGGGCTATGGACTTGAACATCCAGAACTTTGGAAGATGTCTAGATCTAGACCCAATTTTGTGAGTGGCTTTGGTTTTCTCTTTGGATGACCCCAGACATCATTTGGAGATATTTTGATTTGATACTTAGAATCATAGAATCATAGAATCATTACGGTTGGAAGAGACCTCAAAGATCATCAAGTCCAACCGTATACCTGATGCCACCATGTCCACTAAACCATGTCTTGAAGTACCACATCTAAATGTTTTTTGAACACCTCCAGGGACGATGACTCCACCACCTCCCTGGGGAGCCTGTTCCAATGCCTAACAACTCTTACAGTGAAGAAGTTCTTTCTAATGTCAAGCCTGAACCTCCCCTGGCGCAACTTGAGACCATTTCCTCTCGTCCTATTGCTAATTATCGGGGAGAAGAGCCCAATCTCCACCTCACTACAACCTCCTTTCAGGTAGTTGTAGAGGGTGATCAGGTCTCCCCTCAGCCTCCTCTTCTCCAGACAACAACCCCAGCTCCTTCAGACGCTCCTCGTAAGGCTTTTTCTCC
>NW_009596398.1:0-26479 GCF_000690535.1 Cariama cristata
AGGGGTCTGTACCTCTTTCCTGAGCCTTATTTCTCTTAGCAGAAGAATTTCTGCTCAGCAAACTCTGCCCTCTGCTGACTAACTGCCATTAAAGCCATACATACATTTGGGGTTTTGCCTATTTGCACATAGATTGCAATGAAAAACGCAAATAAAAATCCATTCAGTGGCATGTTTTGGGTTTTAGTTATTCCCTTTCAAGTTCTTCATAAAAAACAGTTTTTTCTTTTTTACTTCTGTTTCAGAGAAATGTCCATGTTACCTACCCAAAGGACGACTGTGCATTATGCACATCAACAACTCGTGTCATATTCACTCCTCTTCTCTTCTGTGAAAACAACCACTCTTTCAAAAACTACTGAATTCTTGTCCAGCCTCATCCTTCTGCCACTGAAAGAGCAAACGTCTCAGCCGGTTAGGCTGCTGTACAGAAGAACACCCTTGAGCCCATCTCTGACCCCACACCTGCAGAACTGAGATACACATTTCACACACTGGGCATTGCTGCTTTGAAGTCACCATGACACCAGGCATTACTGGCAAAAAAAAAAAAATAGAGAGACAATAAATGATTGGCATAATCAGGGTCCTAAACTTATCACATTTGTACAAGCAGAAATCTGAGCCTTCCAAAGACATTGGGAAAATTGTGAAATCCAGATATGTACGTAATCTTTGGCAAAAGCTTTTTTTTAGACTTCATATTCAACAGCTATATTTAAAGCCATTTGCTAAATTATTTTTCCAAACATGCATCAGGTTAGCACAAAAATATGTTTCTATCTGAACCATATAAACAGTGTATGCCTCCCTCCCACTGTGCAAAAACTTGCGTGGTTGTAGCAGATATACCTTTACGATTGCTATAAACCAAAATCCAAGCAGTCATCAAAACCAAAATAGCACTTGAGAGGCAGAGATCAGCAGGTCAATGCATTTTTAAGAGCGGTGGCCAGAGTTTGCTGATGCACTGGCAACACTGCTGAGAGCTGCCAGGTACACACACTGCATTTCTCTTTCAAAACTGAGGAGTTACCAGGATTTTCAGTGTTGTGGGGTTTTTTTGGTTTTTGTTTTGTTTTGTTTTTTCCCTGCAGATTGCTAGTCAGCAGAAGACCTGGCACAAAGCTTGTCCTGCTGAGACACATCTGGATGGGCAGGTAGAAAGGTGGGGGAGAGGCCCATAAAATCACAACTTCTTCTCTGCCCAATGCCTCCACGCCACAGCCTGCCAGTCCCAGGCTGGGAGCTGCACCGTAGAGGAAGAGTCAGTGTGGAATACAGGCTCCAGGTGACCCACAGAGCACTTAGCTGGAACTGGACAATAGCTGGGAAAACTGGTTAACCGCATTTCTATTGCTTTCATTACAGTAGGACCTATTTGCCCCACGGTGTTAACACTGTAGCTACAAAGATGGTTTGAGAAGGTATTAAGCTGACACCACAGCCAAAAGACATCCTGCCTTCTCCATCCTCTACCAGTGACTCAAATGTCTGTGAGGCCACATGATAACACACAGTGGGGAAGCTAGAAACAGCCCCAGCAAAGGGATGAAAGACAAATTTTACTCTGCCCCAGAACTCGTCCTCTGCTCCCAGCCCAGCACAGGAACTGACAGTTAACTATACATTTTTGTTCCCCATCACTGCCATGAGAGACCCAAAAAATGGAAAAGGCTCTTAACCCTCATCCAGTGGATGGGCTAGGGAGAGAAAGGTGCTATTTCTCAGCAATGAAAGCCACCTGCTCGCTCCTCAGGCCTATCATGCAAGTCAGCAAGGCTGTTCCTCTGCCCTCAGAGGATTCACTGGGAAAGCAACACACCCGCAGAGACCCAACTCCGCAAGAGCGGTGGGAGTCCTCCTGCTGCTGCTGCGGGGACGTGCCCTTCTGCACAGCCTATGGCAAGGAGTGTGCCACGTGCCAGGGCAAGGCCATCTTCCTAATGCACTGGGAGAAGGCGAAGCAGGCATGAAAAAACAAATAAAGCAGGAAGAACAACAGAGCCCAAAGCACAATCAAGAGAACAATTATCAGCCCAAGAGGAAAGACATTTTATGCCCTGCTACTTTCTTTGAGTCACGGGGCTTCTGCTAATTAGAATAGATACAATTTTCAGGCAGAATGTGATTTTCAAGTTGATGGTGTCCTTAAAAATCTTTTCTGGCTTTCACTGCTATTCATGGCACAGCAGTTTGCTCTAACTTACCCTGACTCAGTAAAGCTCTTACATGCACTCAGTTTTAAGCACATGCCTAAACCAGTATGTTGTGAGAACATGGGTCTTCCGCTGAGCCAAGAGCCCCTTGAAGAATGACTGGACCACCTGCCCTCGAGCCTGGGAGTTCGCGTGTGCAAGCTGACCTCCAACAGCTGCACATAGAGCACACAAGGGCCAGGTGGGTCTCTGGGGCTGTGGGCACGATCGATGCACGCTTAAGGTAGATGTGGGCACAGACTGAAGTCAATGCGACACTGAAGAGGCTCAGATCTGCCATGGAGTTGAAGAGGTGTCATGGGTTAAGATGTGCTGGAGAACTAGCAAATATGGAGCACAACTAGCACTCGGAGCAGTGGGAGAAACCAGAGCCACCTGCCATCTAAGTAGCCATTACTACAAGCTTGGACAATTGAGTTCAGCACAGTTCTCTACAGAAAGACCCCATAGCAGGAGGATAAATCATCTTACGAGCCAGGGAGATGGGCTCTGTCACTGTCAAATGCCTTGAGGATGATGAAACATCAGAAGGCAACTCAAAAAACAACAATCTTCTAAAATCTTTTATGTGTGGCACCAGTCTACTAACAATTAGAACTGAAATTGTACAGCACAAGGGCCAAAACAGCTACTGTTTGACAGTAGCTTAAGCCCTGAATTTGCAGTCAGAGTACACACCGTGTGGTTTCATCAGCTCATGTCAACTGCTACTGCGGACAGCAGTGCCAATGAAAAGGAGGGTTTCTGCTGCTGCAATGATCGTCAAATTGCTGATTTACTGAAGACATGCTGAATGGCTTAGAGACACAGAGAACATTTCTTTACTGCTGACAATGTTGAGCTCTGTTCTCAGTATTCAAGTACTGGAAAAGGAGGGAGAAAAAAGAAGAGAGAGTTTACTTGTAATTGTCTTGTCTCCAGTTCTGTCACTTGCTTTATATTCTTGTTTTTGTCTCCTCATCTGCTCCTGCCATAAATTTCTGGCTGTGCTTGTAAGGCCTTTTACCTGTACATCAGCACCCAAGGGATGCAAGCCATACACAGGGCTTACCTTCTGTTGCAGGGGCTCCGGAGGGCACAACCGGAGGGTTTGATGAAACACTGTGATCTTCATTTCAGTGACACGTCCTGTTCATGCTATTTTAATTGTGGCTTAGTGGCTTACAGCCAAGGCAAGGAGTGAATTTCAGGGCAGAAGGCAGACGGTTTTTTACTTTCATTCCAGTCTCTGATACCAGACAAGGCTTCAAATCACCACACAGCTTGAAAAATGCATTACGATGCACAAGCATGCCAGCCTGGTGGCAAAGCCACTTGGATGAAAAGTAATGGCACACATCTATTCATTTCTCCTCTTTCTGTACATTGTCCCTTACTTTCTATTGCCCAGTTTGTCTTCATTTTCTTTTATCTTTCTCTCTTTTCCTGGAAATTTGGAGAACTTCTATGGCAGCTTGAAACTCATGTGAGTTTTACATAATTCTCACCTGGGAGCTAAAAATCAAAGTCAAGTCTGTGTCACACTTAGAAGAGACTTGTGCTTTTTCTCTCCACTCCAGCACAAACTCACAGCATGAGGGCAAGAGAGGCAGCAAAGCTGGGCTCACACACATCTCGGGAAGCCACACGTTAACTTCACAGTAATCTCATCTGGCCTGCCCATCTCTACTCCCCACACCATGTATTTCAAACGTACTGCTAATGCAATCCAGAGACTTCCAGAATACCCAGACCTTGCTGCACACCCTCACTTGGGGACACCAGCCGAGTTCTTCACCTTGCTGGTAAATGGTAATGCACTTCTTGCTTAGAATAGTTTGGCAAATTTATTGCGTTGTGTCCATGGGTTGCTCTGACTGGACACAAGGTCAGCCTCTGTCAGTCTCAGTTCCTCCCACTCTGCTAGGCAGTAATTTAGACTGCAAAGGGGAGCTCTGTTCCATGATATACTGAGATAGGACATAACAGAAACTATTCCACCATGTCCCAAATAAAATGATTACCCCACTGATGTCTCAGAAAGAAAGGGGATAGGGGCTGACCAGATCATACATGGAAATAAAGAACTGATGGATTCACTGCAGGGGTAGGGGAAGCAGTGAAGGGGGATCTCAGGGCTCAGGTGTGCAGGAACAGCAACGTCACTATTCTTTTCTCCTCTTCTTACAAAAGATGTCTGTCTGTCTTTCTTTTCCCTTCCCAACAGCAGACAGCTAAACTCTGAAGCTCATTGCCCCAGGATGCTGTGTATGCCAGTAGTATACATGTGAAAAATCCAGTGACACAACCTTGGGCACAGAAATGTCCTCAGCCACAGGCTGCTGGGAGGACACGTGTGGGGAGCTACCAGGCTGCTTACACTAGTCTAATATTCTTTCTCTAGGCAACCACTATTGACAATTGCCAAAGAGATGAAAAAAAGAAACTATTTTGACCTTTGGTATGAGCCAGCATGCATTCTGCTACATTTTAGTACTGGAATTTACCTGGTGACTTCAGTTTTCTTTTAGAACCTCAATGCCTGAAATCATAGAAGCAAATTATAAAAGGCCTTAAGGAGACATAGAATTGTTTAATCTCCTGATTACCTTCAGCAAATCTCAAATTGTGGAGGCTTGAGTTTACAGATGCTGGGAATCAGCAGTACTGATGATGCACATCTTCTGTTTCAGTACTTATTACTTACCTGCTCCATTTCTCCCTGGTAGTGCATTGCTCAACTCATAAAGATGTTTTCTCCTGCTGTCCTGTGCCAGGAAAAATCTGGGAGGCAGCAGCAATAGAGGAGTTAGGCTATGCATTGCTCTGGATGCTCCACTCAGCCTTTGTGTTTGTGATATGCATAATAGAACAGCACATGCCCGTCCTGCCACGAAACACACTACCTGGTCTTGTGAGGCAACAGGGATCATGATGTGAATCTTCCCAGTGCCTCCACATCCTGTGCACCTTCCCAGCAGCAACATGGAAGCAGAAAAGTAAAGATTTGGCAAAGTTCAGCCACACTGGATGTTCACTCCCAGGAGGGAAAAAAAGCTGTGCAGGACTGTTCCAGATGGCAAAACAGACATGCACAATTGAAGCTGCAAAACAAGCCCTGCTGACCTGCTACCACCAACTGATCAATGCTGAGTCCAATTCTTCTTTGGGGATTTCCATTGATTTAGCTCCTTAAAAAGAAGGAGTTCGCTACTCTGTACGTTGATCTGGAAACTGGCAGTTGAGAGGAAAGGCAGAGTAATGCCAAATCACAGATCATGCATAATCCCATGAATGGTGTCTAAATACAGCAGCTATAACCTCAGCTCCCCTGAAACCAATCCCGCTGTGGCCCTCACAGAATGCTACTTCAAAATACCTACAGAGAGAGATTAATGCACACATAGTCAGCTGGTTTGTTTTAAGCTGACATCCACAGCTTAGATCACAGGGTCATGCTCAATCCCTGTGGCCGGCCATGAACAATTTATATTCCATGGTCCATAGCCCATACCAAATCAGCACACATAGCTCTCACAGGCATGCAGCAGGGTTCGTTCTGTGAACTGAGGGGCTCATTGAGATTCTAGTTACAAAACAAGCTACTTCAGGGACGCCCATAGTTTGAATAATTTAAAGTCAAACTGGACAAACACAAGAATGTATTATGGAGAAAAGCCTCCTCTGGAAGGATAGGAGATAACCTCCTTGGTCTCATCTCTCTCCTCATCACTTCCACTGTGTTCAGAACTTAAGCTGGAAAATGTGTTGGCCAGTGGAGTAACATTAGGGCCATCCTGCGAAGTGTCTGTTTAAAAAGCGGACCTAAACACACCAGGAAAACCAGCGTTAGCTGCAGTGCTGAGTATCTGCAGATGTATCTGGTGAATCATCAGATCTCTGCAAATCAGCTTCTCCAGCAGCTATGAATTTCAGTTTAATCACACCCAAAGTTATCCAGGTTAATTTACCATCTACCCCTCATACCCTCTCAACAGGAAGGAGAAATTAATCTCTTCCTCTGCATCAGTAGTGGCTCCTGTCAAAATGTTTTCTGCGCATATTCCCACTCTATTCTCTTAGACCTTTTGCCACCACTATTGTATTTTTGCTTCTGCTTTTTCTCTCAACAAGCTGTCATGTTTTATTATACATCTACAGTATATGTTTGGCAAGAGAACTGGCTGTTCCCCTCCTTACTCATTCTTTTCCCCCCGTTTTCTTTCTTTTATCCTTGAATTTCATTTGGGGCCTGCACACAGAAGCCATGAATCCATCTTTTTGGTGGCCAAGATGCAGGATTCTAGGCCAGCTCCAGAGAGATACTTAAATGCCAAAGCCCTGCAGAGCTCAACTCTTTCACATAACCAGATTTTAATGTTCGAACAAATTATTCTTATTATTTGTAACATGTTTTATCATGATTTTAAACAGCAGTACATTCTAAACCTTTGTTTTCTGTTAGAACTATGCCAGACACTACCAGAAGTGAGCTTGTTTATTCAGATTTCAGTAATATCATGCCACAGAATTTCCATTCTGATCAGTCCCATACACAATAAACAGGCAATTTGCTGACTCCTAAGTGGTAGGAATTAATTTGAATTTCATGACAAGAGATATGGATCAGGGAGAAATAAATTAAGAAACACAGTATATCTTCATACTCGGTGATAGGAGACTGCAGCCCACACTTGCTTTGTTTTAGCAAGTTAGGTCTCTGGAGCAGTTAAGTCCCAGCAGCAAGTTCAGCAAGGCTGACCATGTAAACACAAACTTCTTGTCTCTGGCAGCCATAAGGAGCCCACAGTGAGGTTTGTGCTGCCAGGACTAAACTCCTAATGGCACCCAGTCAAAATAGCCTTTTATCAGACATGGTTACACCTACAGGAGTTGCAGTTCTACGTAATTCCACTTCAAACCTTTTCAGAAACAAGTCAAGTTTGGGTTTTTTTCTGATATTAAATGTCAAAGGTAGGAAAAGAAGTGAGAAAAGTGAAGTGACATTAGCACAGGCCCACATTTATCAAGCACTAGTTTCTTCCCCTACCATATATTTTGAATGATAGAAAGTTTTTCAGCCTCCCAGCAGAGATCAATGCTTGAAATCTGAAGCCAGACAAACTCAGACAAATTCAGGTGAAAAATGAGGCACACAGTTAAGAGCAAAGTGATTAATGACTGCATGACTTAAACACCTTGATGGATTCTCTATCACCAGGGCATGCTCAGATCAGACTGGATATTTTTCTCTGATTACACTCTATCTCAAACAGTTCCTCAGCTCAAAGCAGGCATAATTCATTGAAGCTCATGACCTGCAGAAGGAAGGTGTCAGTCAGACAATTTCAGAACAATTCAACCTCATGTAGCACTTTCCCGTTTTGAAGATGCCTTTCAGCCACAACCAGCACCAATACTCCATGCATTGCTGGACAATGCCTGGACAGGATGAGACAAGGCTCTGGCTCCATCAACATCTGCCACACAGCCCTGGCAGCAGCAGCTCCTCTTATTCCACAAGCAAAGGAAGTGCAGCATTTCCTGAGCAAGCACCTTCCTATTGTCTCCACTAGGCTAAAAGAGATGGATGGACGGAAGTATCCCATGGACCACATCTGACCTGTAAGGTACCAGAAGGACCAGAACAGGCTAGATGACTGCAATGAATATAACCTTCTAGTAGACAAACACATCTGTATTAAGTGCACCATTTCGTAACTTATTACAGTCCAGTCTAGACTGACACGATGAATTGCCGTATCAGTAAAGTATCCTTATGAGTTTTGGCTAAAGAGGAAATCTTGCAGATATAATCAGCACAGGGGTAGCCAGACATTTGTTCTGGGAAGGTGTAGAAAGAGTATGAGCTGGTTATCTGCAGAGGAGATGAGAGACTCCTACCAGTCTCAAGGAAAATGAGAAATACAGCTCCCAAATTAGGGGCATATTAAAGCAATACTTCATCAATAGTTAGGAAGCATGGAATGAGATGGATAGGATAGGGACAGGGATATTGATGCTTTATGCACTAAAAATTCAAGTGAAGATCACAAGTTTAGTCTGAGATTTGAAGCGGCACAGCAGATAGCTCTCACCCACGCTGATCAGTCCATCACTATATTGTCATAGTGCCACTCACAGATGAAGACTCCACTAGGCAAGGCACAAACAGGCTGTCTCCAAAGGACGGATCCTTTCTTGGGGCTCAGGTGCACACAGGCAAGCTACAGCAATCAATATAACTATCACTTGGCAGCTGATTTGCAATAACTTTCTTTGTGCATACTCTTAGCTCCCACCAAATGTAAGGTAATTTGGATTAGTTTAGCCTTTACAGGGCACTTACTGCCTGAGAGCTGCCATTTAACAGCTCATGTGCCTAAACTCTGATTTTTTCTTTACCAGGTAGGTGCAAGCTCATTGCACACATCAGGCATGCAAGCTGCCCTTGTCTACACTAAATATACTAGCACTTTTCCAGCAATGCAGCAAACTCCTGTTCTTTCTGACACAGGAGCTCAGAGTGACCGGGGAATATTGAATATCGTCTGGTGCTCTCAGAGCTACAAGTTCTTTGCTGGTTCATTATCCACACCCAAAACCACAGTTCTAACACAGCAGAATCTTGGGACCTAAGGATCAGCTGAACAGAACATAATTATGGAAAACAGTGAATAGGTCTATTTTATTTCTCCAGGTATTTTATTTCTCCTCCTCTTAGCATAGAACATAGCAACAAATACTGCTGTGCTTGATCTTAAATATATCATTTACCGTTCCTGAACACAAACTACTAAATATTTACAGGTCACAAACTGAAAATGAACTTTCTTTCCAGAAAGACTTCTTAACAATCTCAGGAATCTCACCCTTACTAAACTCTCTTCCAAACAGACCACACTTTAAACTTGTTTTCCTCTTTGTGGCCAACTCTATGCAAATCTTCTTCCCAAAAGACATTTATGTCCTCAGAGCACACACAGGAATAACTTCTGCATTCATTCATAAACCTGCATTCGTTTCTTTTAATTTTCCTCCTCTAATTTAGTCCTTTGAGCCACTCAAGACACATGACACAAATTTTCTGTTTTCCAGGTACATGAAGTTTCTCCAGCCTCAGAGAATCTGGAAGCAAATCTTTTGTCATATAAACCAATAAAAAGAAAAAATCCTGTGGTGCTGCATTTCTCTCTTAGCAGGAGGACTACTGTTTTCCATTAAGCAATAATGAACCTTTCTTCCCATTGACTCCTCCAGGAACTGTTCTAAAACCCTAAGGATGCTCTGTTTTATTAAAAGTAGGAAAATCCTCTAGGTGTCTTATATCAGCTCTGGAGTTCTGCTTAAACTTAACTCAGACATGATATCCCACAGAGCAGGAAGATGAATGGGAGACAGATTTCAATTAGTCTTTCTCAGGAATAAAAACACCGAAGATACAAAAGATAAACATCTCTTGCAATGCTTCAGTAGAAATCAACTGTGTGCAGTAACAACTAGAATAATACAAAATTCCAGAAGAACCTGCAAGAGAACAAGAAAGATAATGAAAAAATAGTTGTACTTCATGTTTTTGTGGACTCTGCTTCTTTCAGCTTAGTTGGTTTTGTTCTACCGCCGGACTTCCTGGAACTTCATCCTTGTATACTCCAGGCTAAAGATTTTGGAAACATGCTGGGAGAGGACATTGTCATTCTTTTCTACGTGGGCTGATCCACTTTGCATGGAATACTTAAATTGTTATGTAGGTCAGAGAGCAATAACAATTCTCTGTCATGGGGTCTAACATACTCTCTTGGGAAATCGGATACTTGGGTTTAAGATTTTGCTCCTGGGAATGTTTAAGTATCTCTGCAAGGTGATATGGCTTCTATAAGGCAGACCCATAAAATCCTGTGTCTTAGTGATCAGGAAACTTTCTGAAAGATAATTTCACCCATACAGAGAGATTGTTACAACTCCCGTCTTCTTTTTTAATTTAGCCTAAATTAAATTTTTATTGTCAAAACTGTCCATAAAGTCAGGACAACCTTGTCAGTTTAATGAAAACCGAAATTACACAGTTTGGAAAAAAATCACAGTTCATTTGGAAAATAGTTCAGCTAAGCTTACCTAACTACGCCAGAACGAACCATATCCTCTTTGTGCCAGGAACTGTATAAATACCAACAGAAAGGTAAGTTCTACCAAAAATAATTTATTGTTAAAGCATGATACAAAAGACAGACAGATGAATACAAAAGGGGAACAGATAGTGGAAACGTATCAGAGACAGTTGATCTAATTTCCTAATGAGTCAGGTAGAAATTACCAAAATATGCCCTTTGCTATCAGAAGAGAGTTCAGCATTCCCAAATCACTACATATTTCCAGTGTCCTGACAGCTATGAAACTATAGAGAAAATATCGACCTATTTCCCCGCAATAGCTGATTCTTAGAGAGGATGAGAACAAAACTATTCTCAGTTACTCTGCTAACTCAACGGTCTATGATCATGCTCTCATATTTCTAACCTACTGATGAATCACTGGGGACTCCATTTGCTGTCATGTAACGTCATCTCTTGGTTTTGTGCTTGCTTTTTTAAGATGGGGCTCCTTCTGCAGGCTCAGTGGTCTGAGGACACAAGAGAGATGGGGGTTTGTGGAAGGAAGTGTCATTAAGTCAACTGATGTAAGAGGACAGGCTTCAAATCTGAAGGGCTCATGCACTTGAAAGTTTGTTTACCCACAAGACCAGTTACCCTAGTAAAAGATATTACTTCTCCCTCCAAGTCTTGCTTTAAAACTAAGTACAGCATGATATTGGGGGTCTATATAGAACTAACACAGTCTAATGTAACCTTAACTTAGCCTTGTCTTCAAGTACATCAGGATTTCCACTACAAAGGCCATTGCTTCGTGAGGGAATTAGTAGGGCCCATGATGACATACATGGTTGAAAAGAAACAACATGCAGTAAATGAAGCACTGAGCTGGAAAGAAAGAGGAAGGACAGTTTCATGACTAAGCAAGTGGACTGACACCCTGGAGACACAGATTATTTCCCTGCCTCTTGTACAACCAGATTCTGTGAAGCTGGGCAAAACGATTAAGCTGCATTCTGCTAAGTGAGCACTACAGTGTTACTTTCTTCACAAACGTTCACCTCTGGGACTTTTGATACTATCTGTAGAAATGCTGAGGCTCAGCATTGTCACTGAGGTCACAGACTTGTCTTTTGGACTCCCATAAAAGTAGTCCTCATATCAAGGTATTCTTGATACATTAAGAATTGTTCCTCAATTTGCTATCTATGAAATGGGAATAAACCCTTCCTCATGCTCAGCAGCTGCCCTGTGAAAACAAATTCACTAGGTTTTGAGACACGTTCAAATACTGTGGCAGTAAATGCTAGAGAAGAGCCCATGAGAAAAGTAAACAGCATCTGGAGAGAGTGCAGATTAAGGCCTAGGGCCATACATTAAACAATGGGGGGAAAATGAAATGTTGAAGAGCTTTTCATTAAACCACTGTCATCATGGGAAGAAAGGTTCTATGCAAAAAACCCACCACAATGACATGCAATCATTTAATTAAAGACTACCATAAGGCACACAAGGAAACTAGAGTAATGAATACAAGAAAATTGAATGAAGGGATTCACTGGCAACTTTAAGTCCAGCACTGTTTATCCTTTTTGAGTGCCTGACATGGGGATGATTTCTCTGATGTATACTGTAACACCATGCAGAGATACGTAAAGAAGACCTGAACAACTTCTATCAGCAACCGAAAGTTTATAGCCATGTGAATAATCAGTAGATAAATCAGTTCTGACTAATATGAATGAGCAGCAGCTGAAAGCTGGCACTGCATCAGCTCAACGCAGTGTTTGCAGTACCCTCAGCTCTTCCACAAGAGTACTGCATTGAGCCATGCGTGTATAGCCTTGGCACGAGGGAAACTCATCCCTTGGGCAGACATGGCCCTGGGCAGGCACCGATTTAGATCAACTCTCTGTTTGGTGGCACGTGAAATTCCAGCTCAAATAACCATGAAAATCCTGAGTCTTCAACACATATTAGCACTTTCAAGCAGTATAAGCTGTACCGCTTGATCTTCGCTGTCTTGAAAAGCAGAAATAAAGACAGGAGTTTTAGTGCTTCACAGATTGGACATTTTGTTGGGTGAATCATTTCTATCACAACGTCTTTTAGCCCAGGGCTTAGAAAAAACATCAAGAATAGAAAGCATGAGTAAGATTATAGGATATAACAAGAATGCTTCGTCTTAACAGCAATGTAAAAACAATATCAGATGGCTTTTATTGCATAACTAAGTCTTCGGAAAAATCTGCCCAATACCACAAAGGGATTCAAAACCTCCTGAAAAATTAAATAGTATACAGGAAAAGAAGCCAACTTTCTAACTCCCAGTCACATGCTACAGACATGGTGCTTGCTGACTTACTGTTCACGTGCAGAATCCTTTCCCTCTGCTGCTGGGATGAGATAACTGGAGATTATTTTGGTAATTCCCACCACATCAACATACTCACTGTCCTGTGCAGCCAAACCACTTCTTCACACTTGTGAGAAGCTGTCATCTGCATTCCCTGCCTCTAACTGCACTGATAGAGCATCACCACCCCTCTCCGAGCACCGTTTCAGAAAGCACCACTTCTGCTGTTCCCCTCCTGCATTGTCCAAAAAGGGAGAGGGCCCTTCTCCTCTGCCAATGTTGGAATAATTGGTGAGAAACTTACTGCCTCAGAGTAGTCTTTCCACATTAAATTTCTTCACACTGTATGCCTCTCATCACTTTATTTGAAGAAGTGGCTGCATCAGTTTTAAACAAGTCTGTGCCACAGGTCAAATTTTCAAAAGTCCTCAGGGCCAGATGTAATAAAGGACACAGCTGCTTACAAGTCAGGCACTGCCATTCCTACATTGTCAACATTTTGAGCCCACTGTGAGCTTGAAAAATCAGCATTAGGGCTAGTGAGGGGAGAAAGCTAACAGGAATTGCCTGGCATGTGTGGTACCTCTTCTGGGGCATTCTTTACACTCACCATCTGCTGAGGAGCAGAGCCCTACATCTCAGAGCTCTTCCCACCACCACCACCCAGCCATGCTCACTTTCCCTCAGTTTCCTTTCCAACTTTCTTGTCTCTCCTGTGTTCAGAAAGGACAAGAGAGAGGAGAGCCCTTCTGAGTCTGCAGCAACAGCCAAGAACTCCTCCTGGGAGGGAGATGTGGTTTTGAACAAGGCTGAGAACCAAACCCAGACTTCTCACTAGATGAATGCCACAGCTGTTAAAGCATCACATAGCAAGAAGGCAGTTTTGCCTCCTCCAGGCAGAGTTCATAAAATAATTGTTGTTTTATAATCGACTCAAACCTTCCAACGCATGTTAAACCCACTCTGAACCCACACAATGCAATGAGCCATTGAAGGGCATCAGGTGTGATCCTAGATGAAGTAAACTCTTGCTCTGCCTGTTTCTGTTTCACGGGCTTTGATGGACTTCGGTGCTTACAGCTGGGCAATTCTGTCACACAAACAGCCCTACTTTTGTGGCCTAAGGATCATTTACATTAACAAAGGGAAATATCCAGTAAGGTTGTTCAAACTCTGAGCTAGTTTTCTCGATAATTTTTGATGTATTGAGCTACTAAATTCTCTTTAGATACCCAAACCTGCAACTTGCATAATCTGGAGATAGTTTGCATTCAGATTACACTATAGTGGTCCTATAACACAAAACCAACTGTCTGATATTCTTCCAATAGCTTCTCAGCCATAGGCTTTCCTTTGCAATCTGTCTTTGTTACAGAGACAGGCAAAGGTATTGTCTGTAAAGGACTCTGGGACTCTGTAGAAATGCTAGAGCAAAGCACTTTGGCGAAACATTTCTACAACAAGAAGGGAAAAAGTGCTGCTCTGAATTAGATTTGCCCACACAGACCATTTGCAACTTAAATGCCTATAGATGCTGCTGCCTTTGTAGTGACAGACCTCTTAACATCTTGCCTCTTGAAACAGAAAAGTGTTTGGCCTACAGGGGAGGTAGCTAGAAATCCTTAGAGAAATATCATATACCTAGTACACTTGACACATTTTGTTTAAAATGCAGCAATCCAGTGACTCTTGAATAAACCTGGCTGAACAATCTTTAAAACATGTGCAAAGGATGGCTTCAGCCCTGTATAACCCATTTTACTACAATTTTTTTTTTTTTACAAACACTGAGTGCAAGAAGCTTTACCCCTTCTGGAGATTCTTTGAAAAGATGTTCAGCCTGCATACTTAAAACCAAAGTTCCTGTTACGTAGCTGGAGGCAGAGACCTCTTCACTGGATGCTTTAGTTGTAAAAGGGCCCTTATGTTTTCCCTGCTTCCACGGGCAGGTATATAATCCCATAAAAACAGAGTTACTGAGATCTATCTTAAAGCTAGATATGATTTTGATCTTTGCCCACTCTTCCTGGAAGACTCTTCCAATACTTCAACACTCAAGATCTTAGAAATCTTATAACTTCCAGCCCAAACCAATTTATAACCAGATTACAGCCATCTATTCATATTCCAACAATATCCTTCATCTTAAAAAACTTTACCATTCCCTGGAGAAGGGCCCATTGACCTGAATAAATGAGCAGCAGTGATTATTGAAGCTGACCAAGAAAAATGCTGGGAATCCCTACGTCTGACAATGAAACTTCCTCCTAGATAGATATCCTGAGGATAGACAGATTCTCCATTTCTACCATTACCAGCAAAAGGGAGAGACCAAGTCACAGAAAATTCTAATCTCCTGCTTTGATAAGAGATAAGACCTATTAAGTATGAAAAGCCTCTTTTCCTCTTAGTAAACACATGAATTTACACTTAGAAACTCTGAAGATTATATCACTGTGAAGTAAAGAACAGATTTTGGTGCTGTACCTAGTTGGAGTGCTTTGAGCTCCAGGGGAAGAAAAGAGAAGTAAGCACTAACTATGACAGATATTTATTCTAAGTTTTCATCAGAAATTGTAGCAATGTCAATAGAAAAACTCTCAAATAACCCATTTGACTAAAAGCAGTCACCAGATTTCTTCACCCAATCTTAGAAACTTTGGGTATCCAAACTGATGTTAAGAGGCTCAGTTTCCAGATATCTGGTTGCCCATTCACCCCTTAACAAGCCTCTGCTTGACATTCATGAAAACAAATGGAATAGATAAAATAGAAATAGTCACATTGTCCTGTCTGTTTGGAAAGTCACAGCCAGCCTGTATGCAAGGGGGGAGAGGGAGAGAGGAAAGGCAGTCCCTAATGCCCAGCATGTATTTTGCAATGAGTAGATCAATCATTCTTCTTCTGTTTGTAGAAATGCCTTGAATAGAACAGAATGGTCCTGAAATGGTTCATCACTCACAAACATTTGATGAAAGTGGATTCAGTTTTCGGTTTATGACACAGCATGCTGGAGGAGATGAGTTTTCTAGATGAGATACAGGCAGTACACATAAAACCAACCTACTTCTTTCTTCTTTCCAGTACTGTCCAAGGCACTGGGTTAAAGAAAAACACAGGAGTGGGCTGCTGCCAAAATCAGCCACACAGATCTCACTTATCACTGTTAGAGACATCAATCCTTGTACAATTCATCTGCACGGCATTGTGGCAAACTGGAAAAACCTGTGTCACACACATGCGCTATCATTTGTTCTTTAAGTTACTTGAAGCATAAAGCCTTGCATTTTATTAGTCTTCCCCTCAATTAATATCTATCTCAGCAATCTGCCATTCAAACAATGCTCACCAAACCTTTCATAAAGGCACTTGAAGCCTGCTGATTGAGTTGTCTCACAGAAGCCTTACTAATAACATACATTTGGAGTGCTTTTAATCATTTTATGAAGTTAGGAAATTCTCATCTATGGAACTCTAGTGGACCACAGAGAAATTTTATGGCTTGTCACCAATCGAGAGCAGGTGAAAGGAATGCAGAACGGTGCTTTCAAATTAAATTACAGTTTTTCAGGTTGGACTGGCACAATCTGTCTTTAGCAAAAGAGGAGCCTTTTGTGGAACTTTTAGAGCAAACTCAATCCTCTGATTCACACTGCTGCTCCCTACATTTTATACTAAATTGCACAGTTAAAAAGCTGACTATGGTATTCTCACGTACCTTTCTAGCCCAATAACATTGTGCTATCTGCCAAAAGCCCACTTCCAGAAGAGCTTCAGCTTAGCACAGGCAGAAAGAAATAGTGAAGGAACATGGTTGTAATTTAAGGGATTTCACATGCAGATTTACAGAGTGGGATTAAACTGGCTTTAACTTTGCTCTTAACCTTCACCTTCTCTCTCTAGTGCCATGAGGCACTTCTTTCCAGCTCATCCAAAGAGGAGAGAGCCACTACAGAGCTGTGCAGTTGCTATGAAAATCCTTGTATCTGTGAGAAAAAGACAGTATTCCCTCACAACCCAACATGACAGAAGACAGCTGATTTCCTCTCTTCTCCCTCTCCTCTAATATGAAGCTTGTCCAATATCTGGAGAAGAACAGCTTATTGAGGAGCATATAATTTGCTATTGACTGAACTGTAAAAACAAAACATAAAAAGCAGTCACAAAAGTAATCCTTTTGGCTGTGTTTACACATGCTCTGAATTTGCATCCTGGGAATGTGTTAAGTGACCTTCCCTCAACATTCATAGGAAGAGAATTTCAACCCACCCTGAGCTTAAATGCTCACAGACAGTGAATGTTTCAGGGATGCTTTCTGGAAGTTTTCTTACCAGAAACCTGATCGAAGCCATGAACTCCATTCTGGCAAACCCACATTGATAGACCTGGACACGAGTCTCCCAGAATGACTGAAAGCAAGAATAAACGGGTATAGAAAATGTGCTTTTCAGTTGCAGATCTCCCAGTTGAGCTATGATGTGAGATCACATAAAATGGCGAAGAGTCAGGAAAGATGAAGACTCAGCCTGAAAAGCCACGTAACTGCAATCATGTCATGCAACGTAGGAATGTGGACTGCTCTGGATGGTGATAGCGTGGGAGACTCTCAGCTCCCATCTGTAAATGAAGGCCTGAGGATATAAGGAGATTCTCCTTGAGACCTCTCCAGACACATGTATCAAACACGTGCTTCTGGACAACCCTGTAATACAAACACTGTTAATCTAAGCTGAAGTTACACCAAAAAGAGAGATATTCTGGTGCAAACTGAGATGGAAAGGGACAATGTTTTTTAAGTGCCAAAACATACCTTGAATTTGTTACCCACAATGCAAACATTCCATAAGGACTTTTTTTTTTCCTGAGATTGTAGCTGTAACACTACATAATTGGTCACTAATGAAGTATTTATAGAATATCTTCCAGAAGACATTACAGAAGAGGAGAGGATGAGAATTATACACAACCAGCTTTTCTGTCAGGTATTTTATAAAGATATCAAATACTTGGTGCATTCTAAAGCAAAAAAACATTAGTAAAAGCTATCATAAAGCAAAATATCGGAGAAATGGCTTCCAACCTCTCCCCTCCGGGGACACCAGAACACTTCAACAGAAGTGAGATAACGGTGGGGAAAACATTTCAGGAAAAAATATGAAACAAAAAATCCTCTTCTCCCAGATTAGGCAGAGCCTGCCCTCCTGCCCAGAGCTAGTTCCTGGATTAGGCTAAGTAGGAGGACAGGGCAAATGTGGAATATTCTGTCTCAGCCACAAGAAATATTTTGCCCTGTGGCAAAAAATATTTTAGAAGCAAAATTCCTTGGCTTCCAGTATCAGAGCTGGCATCCAGTTCTTTGGATCACAGTTTTCCTCTTTCTTCTTTCCCTTCATTGTCCCTTGTCTGGTTTTCATCCTTTTGTTGTTTTCTCTTGCTTTTGGAGTCTGCCTCATTATTTCCCCCAGTGGCAAATTAAGCTGAGGACACTGCTTGAAAATTCACATCCAGCCTCTTAATCAGTGCATTGTGGCTGCATCTCCTTTTGGGCAAAGAAGTTGTCTCAGAAAGGTTTTAACATACTAAAGCAGCCAGAACAGCCCAGACATCACACACACAAGACAGAGAGTCTTTGAAAACAGGAAAAAAAAGAAACCTTAGAGACAGCATCCACAAATGCCTCCATTCTGCCCATCTTCCTTTCCACATTTGCTTCCTTTCTTTTTCTCTGTGGCCTTTCCCACCTTCCCAAGTACATGACTTTTAACCCAGACAACCCTTCCATCTATCAAGAGCCTGACATGCATGTTTATACTCCCCCAGGACTGACCTTGTCACTTTACCACATTAGCTCACGTTTCCATCTCTTGACAACTTGTGGCATGTTTTCCCTCAACCAACAACCACTTTCTTTTATATGACACACAACACTTTAGCAGCCAAAGCACAATAGTCTGATAACTGCCCATCCAGCATCATGTATCTTCCTATTATCTGCTACATTATCCTTATCTAATTGCACGCACTTTGGCTCAATCTGACATTTTCAAAACTACAGATGCTTATTAGCTTTTCTTAGCTGAAAGAAAAATGTGCATTATAGCGATTATCAGCTCCTGGCACAGCCTGTGAAACATTGTAATGAGAGAGACCTTCAGCCCACCATAAACAAGCACAATCAGGGCTGTTTTGGTTATTAGGAATGCTCCCACAAATGTTGCCACTGTCAGAATTAATGACTGCACTGCTAATTATTAATAATCTCATGTTTCTATGGGTTCTTTTTAGCCCAAAGCTTTAGGGCAAAAGCAGAAATTATTTCATCCTGCACCACCAGAGCGAAGCCACAAATAAAGTCACGGCCTTGATTCCTTTATGGTATCCAACAGATGCAAGTCCTGCCCCACAGGGACAAATAACTAGATGAAGGTCATGCAGCAGATTGGTGGCAGACCCAGGAATGGCAAGACTTCCCTAATGGTCATTCCAATGCTCTACCACAGATCCACGCCACCTCAAACAGAAAGTATAGAAATGTGCCCCGAAATCAGTGAGAATGACCCACTCCTTGAAAAAGCCTCTTCCGAGTACACTAAACTTAAACACAGAGAGTATAAACAAGGGAAGTACAATCGATAGGGTTACTGTGATCCTAAACCTTGGTTATGTCAGTCTTCATTAATCACTCTTGTTCGCAATGAATCACTGGATGTGTTTTGACAAGTGTTGTTTGCGCTACAGTTCACAATAGAATGAAGAAGCTACTCCAACAGCACCCACTTTATTAGAAACACCATTGTGAACCACTATAATACCTTTAGTGCTTTCTCCAGGTGCCTCCTCTTGTATCTGCGATTACAAAAACTCAAATTAAAAAAAAAAAAAGTTCATATAGAACAGACAGAGGAACTGTATCAATAAAGTGCTTACATTCAGTATGCCCAGCAGGAAGACTAGTAACAGTGGAAATCTTTGGTTCACTATAAACCATTTATATCTCTATGGTAACATCATTGTTGATTTCTACAGCGACCCTATCAACAATGTAATAGATGTTTGTTTTTTAAAATATTACCTTTCTTTTCTGGCACCTAAAAGAAATAGGAAAAATAAAACCAAAGACAAGCCATATTTAATATAGATTATCCAGAAACATGAGGAGGGATTTAGAAATAAATGACAAACAAATAAAGATAGGATTCTACAGTCACATGAAACATAATCCCATGAGCAATCTGTGCAAATCTCAGAGCTCCGTATGCAATAAACTTATCTTGGGACAATCAGTCTT
The DNA here is from genome assembly GCF_000690535.1 of Cariama cristata. Taxonomy (NCBI): domain Eukaryota; kingdom Metazoa; phylum Chordata; class Aves; order Cariamiformes; family Cariamidae; genus Cariama; species Cariama cristata. Next base: position 19,933 of record NW_009596398.1, read on the forward strand.
TTATGCAAGAGGTCAAGCACTATTTAAAGCAGATCCCAACAGCCTCTTTTCTCTTTGCTCAAGGCTCCTTGTGTTCCTCTGGCATACAAGATAACTCAACCTGCCTGTCCTGAGAGGAGAGCAGGGGAGACAGGCAGCAGCTGAAACTTGCATTTTGCAATGCCAGAGGGCATGTCACTGGGAAGTGGCTGGAGAGGAGCCATCTGAGGTTTTTGCTGGGAGATCCATCTTCAGGCGCCAGGGTATAGAGAGATAAGGTTGCCAGCAGCCACCTGTTAGATAGGGAGCAAGAATTGACTCATGGCTTCCTGGCAGTGCAAACAAAACTGAGTTTTTCTCCCATGAGGTAGGGCTGGGGAAATGGAGAGAGGAAGAGCTGAGCTGTGCTTGCAGCCTCTACTGCTCTTAAGGTAGTGGGAGGTCTTGGGAGCAAATGGGAAGAGCCATCCACTCCAAAGCCACCTCCCATACCACCCTACCTGCCAGCAGCAGCAGCAGCTGCCACCAGATTGCTTTTCTATAACCCTGGCACAAGCATAAATGTCTGTTTTGCTACTGCCAGCAGTTCATACTTTTTCTTTTGCCAAAGGCTGGCCTCACAAACACAAGTCTTTTTCAGTCCACCTTAGCAAGGGGCACTGCAGGACACTTGAGTTTATCTTCACAGACACAAACTCTACATGACTGGGCCCTGCAAACCACTGCTCATATCCTTGAAAAGGGACAACAGGCAGTAACAAGCCTCCTGCTCCTGCAGAGATGCTGGACATTATTCTCCCTCTGCCTCTGTCAGAATGAGAGGAAAGCAGCAGGCACAAGGAACCTGGGTAAACCTGCTGCTGGCTCTGTTCACCAAGTGTCTTCAGATCTACAGCTTGGAGACTGCAGTAACATCTATAATTGCTCATTCTCCATGGGTTTCGTTTCTCCTCTGACCAAAATACCACAGCTACTTTCTTTTATAGAGAGCTGGAGCTCATTTTAATGGAAAATAAGGAACACATACATACTTTTGTCATAAACACTTTAAAATTAACGACTGTGGTATAACTAGAGCTGTGGTTACCAGGCATTTCCCACCACTGCTTTTCCATTTCATGGAGCTCTGTACATCCAAGATAGCAAGCCTGGGGAGAAATTTGCATTTGCTTTTGAGGTCTGCCTAGAGTGAAACCTACTTGAAATGCTGGAGCACATGCTATTGACAAATACAGAAAAGAAAAAGTGAAAATAAGAACCACCACCCCACCCCCCCCCAAAGAAAAATGTTATATAATGAAAGTACTAAGATATTCCTATCCCTCCTTTTGGCTGCTTTAAATCTCCTTTCTCTCAAAGCAAGCTCCAAACCCTTGAACAGCTAGAGGAAAAATTCAGACATTTGAAATGTTATGTGAAAACTGTTACTAATGAGTGCCAGATACAGCAAAGACTTAAATGCGTCAGACTTCACAATTAGTTTTACACCTGTAAGAATATCTTGGTGACAACTGGAATAATTTTTAGTCTTAAAGCCCCTGTGGCCCAGAACCAGAAATTGCAATAGCTCACAGGGCTGAGCCACAGCAAACTGTCACTGCTGTAGAGCTGAGATGTACTGTCTATGAGACAATGTGTCAACTCAGCCTCCGATTTACCACCTGCAAAGTGAAGATAGTAACATTAAATGCAGTTTCAAAATGCATAGAGACAGCAACTCATGGAAGAATCTATGTAATAGCAGAGCTCTGCTAACAAGCACCTTGTTTAGAGGAAAATAATTTACACTATGAAAGTGATAAGCAATTAAAAAATATGCTCAATGGAAATCTCGTAAGATTTCATCAGCGGAGGTTCACAATATCAGCCCTTTTCACATTACCTCACACACTCCATTAGCTTTGCTTAAACTTACTGCTTGCAATGTGGTTGAGTATCAAACCCCTCTCTTCCTCTCTCCCTGGCTCCACATTACAAGTTCCCTGAGGCTTAAAAACTGTTAATCTGTGCTATAATCTTTGGGAAGACTTTCAAGTGCTATTTTAACAAAACAAAGTATGAAAAGTTTCTAATTTAAAGTGCTTAAAAGTTAAGAAGTAGCTAAAACTCCAGTTGAATGTGGGAAATGAAGGTTCCCAAACACCCCACAGGTGGAAAAGTTTTGAAGGACTTGCGTTTCCACCACACCAAAACCACAGCCCATTCACCCTTCAAACACCTTGCTGGATCAGAGCACCACACTCTCCCTCTGTTCCCTTCTGCACTGCTCTGTGCTGCAAAACATACGTGTGCCCAATGCCCATGTCTTACTCTCAGTTTTAGTTACATATTGGCAGTAAAGACTATGGCACGCTAGATTTCTTCATGTAGACAATGCACAGGCTGAAAATACATTTTAACTCAGTTAACTCACCCACACTGAATCTCATCATTACCAAACACCTGTAACTTAATGAATACAGATAATGTTTTCAAAGGTGCATAAGTGAGTAAGAACCTGATCCAAGATGAGTATTTATGCATCTACCTAGGAAACAGATTCCAATACATATTTTTGGATTTGACCACAAAGCTCTTTTCAAAAACCTTGAATTTACAAACCTAAATTATCTGTGTGTACTTTTGAAAATCTACACTGTATCACAACCCAGTATGAGTACAAGAGGCTTTTGGGAAAAGACTGATTTTTTGTTTTCCTTTGGGAGAAAAGAGAAAAACATTCCCTTAGAAGAAAGATTCGTTTCTGCCTTCCTTCCCCCATGCTTGAATATGGGACCATTTAAAACCGTTGTTGAACCATTTTTTAATGAGCTTTAAAAAGAAACATTTCTCCCTGATGGTGAAAAAGAGAGTTGCAATACTGCCATCAAGTCAATCCAGCCTAGAGAAAGCAACAATAATTGAATAAAACCCTCACGTGTAGGTATGAATATGTAAACCAATGATTGGTTGGTGCTTTACTGTAAAAGCCATGAAAGGCCAAGCGCTCTATAGGCACAGCGTAATCAAGACACGCTGCCACCCCTTGGTCACAGCATGAAAATGCACGTACATCACGGCAACGTGCTGGCAATCATCCAGCTCATCAGGCAAAAATCCCAGTAAAATCAGCTTGCAGTTAATGAACTTTAATGGGAGATTTTGCTGGCCCATCACAAGTATAAATATATTAGCTCAAATTAATGTAAAGGTTTTTATTTCAAGGGACAAAATCTTCTGACTCCCAAAGAGCATTTTTCAAAGCTGTGATGGACACCCTAAGAACTGTCTTCTTTCTGGTCTTTTCTGAAACAAAAATATACAGAGGAATGGAGAGTAGCACATACTCATAGATCTTTTTTCCCACTCCCTATGTCTTTGAAAGCCCCTTGGAAACCAACACAAGCTGCTCTGACCCTGGGCTCAGCCTCTTCTTTCTGCACTTGCGCTACTAGCTCAAGAGAAATGTGAGTTGAGTACTCTACATGAGGTAGCCCAACTTATTTCACAGTGCACTACTATTAGAGAGATGATTCAGCCTCTTCACACAGTTATTCCTGAATACTTAAAAATACATTCTCTCTGGCAGATTTTTTCTAGTGCATGCATCATCATCATGGTTGGATCATCATCATTTACGGTTGGACTTGATGATCTTTGAGGTCTCTTCCAACCATAATGATTCTATGATTCTATGATTCTATGGCTAGTAAAGATTGCAGAAACAGAGGTTGATTTTAAAATGGCAGCAAATATCATAAGGTGGTCTAATTCTAAATATAGCTATAAAGTAAAGTATAAAAACCATATCACCTCCAGATCAGAGTGTCCATTATTCAATAATCACAAAATATATAATGGACTTCCACGCAAATAAAACCCATGATTTTTATAAGGTTTATAATTAATTCTTTTGAAGGAAGTAAGCTGTAATTTTTATTAATTTCAAAAAGTGAGCTTACAGAATGTCAGTAAGGCCTAACTATTTCCATTGAAAGAATTAGTCCCAGCTCCCTACATCTTAATGGCTGCAGGATAACCGAGTTCAGCATCCAAGAACTCACCGAGAAGAGGCAGAAGAGGAGATTCTTACAGACTTAAACAGTAGTTTCTGTCAGTACGCACAGCAGTTCAGATTTGTAGATAAACTTTCAGTTACAATTCAAATTACTATATCTTACAGTAATGTTACGATTCCTGCAGTCCTACAAATCTTCTATACAATCAAATCACTCATCTCTTTGGGAAAAGACCACACCACTTCTGAAATGCCTGTTGTCTGCAGCTCAGGCCTCAGCCTTTCTGAAACACTGTCTTTGACATACTTTTCCAGGAGGCAATACCTCTTCCCATTAGACAAATAACGAACTGAAAATTAACACTTTCAATTACATGCAACAGCAAGTCTGACATACCAAACTACAATTTTTTTTACCCTAATGGCTTTGATTCTCACTTTCTCAGACTCACTCTATTAACAAATGATATTTGATTTACTTAATCCTTAATTTATTCAAGCAGGAAACACAGTTCTACTGAAGCATTTCAAAATGATCACTATTTATATCTGAATGAAAAACTTAAAATGTAAATCAATCTGAATAATCAATTGCAAAATTAGTAAAGTATAATATATGGCCAGACGTAGTTTTAAGCAAATGCAGGAAAGAAAGAAATATTCAGAATTTAGTTACAGAAAGAATATTCACTGTAATGAAAGCTTTTGTACTTTGAGTCTGGCCATTTTTATATGGTTAATTCTCCTATTAAAGCCAACAGGAGTTTTGGCTAAGTAATAAACCTGTAAGAATACAGCATATGGCTCTTCATGTAGAAAAGTTTTATGATGTTTCAGTGGTGGGTTCAATATTTTAACACATAATTTATCATATAAAATTTCATTTAAAAAGGAATTCTGTGATCATCATTTTATAGTCAGCGCCTTACAAAATAGATCAATATACTCTGTTACAGAAAAGTGCTGAATTTCTTATGCACCTGATTAATGCATTGTTATCATCCCAGTAATTAAAAGGAGCGGGGTTATACACAATCAGCATGATACATCTTACTCAGCACCTCCTGGCAGTTGCCTGCAAAAATTAAACTCATTAATCACTGTGATGCCAAAGAAGAAAAAGCTTGCAGAAGATGAAGAAACTCTATTTTATGGGAAAAATTTCTCAAGTCATCATTTAGGAGAAAATTCCTTCCACAGTAGAATATGGAAAGCTTAACCTCCTCAATCTAAAAAGGAGAACTATGTTACCAAAATTCTTCATAATCTGCTATACCACTACACCAGATTTTACTAAGAGTCTTCACAGATATTTCCTTATATCTAAATGAATGTAGTGGAAAGGTAATCCTATAACAAAGCAAAAATGTCATAAAAATTTTGTTTAGAGCTGTTGCAATAATTAACTTCAGTATCAATACTGCCACAGAACCAATTGAGAAGTGGTTTTCTGGGGTCATTTACACAGGACCTAGTTTCCTCATTAGTCCTTCCATAAACAACATGATTGTCTCATCAGGCTAATAATCAACATGAAAAAATTGCAGTATTTAACCCAGGTTTTGTTTGCAAGTTAGGTCTACTATATATATTTTCTCATATACCCGCCATGATTTGAAACATAGTGAAAGCTTGTTAAAATACTGAAGAATACTGTGACTTCTGCTTTGCTGTACTTTCATGTTACAAAAACAATGTTCTCAAGTCCACCTCAATGATGGCTGTAAAGTGAAGTGAGGAGTTGTCATATTAAATCATTATTGTCTTTGGCTTAAATTTTGTTTGTTACAAAGTTACTGCTCCCTCTTTAGCTTCATATAGGTTTCATCTAGTATTTTTCCACCATTAGTACTTCCAGTGGACAAAATGCTTACTAACAATACTGTGACCTTCAAAGGCAAGAGTCTTTCCCTCTGTTTTGTACTGCATTGAGGTCTGTACTGGTGCCTAAAAATATTGTACTGAATGCAGCACACATATTTCAATAGGGAAAGTCATCATCAGTAACCTATAAAAAACACTTCAGTTCTCTCCCAATTATTAATCACTTGACAAAGTTAGGAACAGAACAGTCTCCTTCTCAGGTTTGTTTTGGTATTTCCAAGTGTGGCCAGGAAACAAAACTTTGCTTCTATACGTTTAAGCTCTGGATTTTCCTACTAGATTGATCTTGAAGGATGAAAGACATGTGAATGCCTTACTATAGTATTTGTGCAAAACAGAAAACAGAAGTCTAATTACCTTAGAAAGGGGTTTCTAAATGCTGTCTCGTTAAGCTCTTCCCCATGACAAGCAACAGCACATGCTCCTAGCACCCTGCACAAACAGACCGCCCTCCTTGCACTTCTCCCATAGTTCTTGCCTGCTTCCTGCCTCGCTTTGCCCTTTGCCTCGGGGATTTCATGCCCAGGGCTGTATCTGCTCGTCCTAGGCGAGCCTGCCTGCTGCCGCCGGGGGCGGGAGAGAAACCCCTTCTCTCCGCGGCGATGTCACCACGACCAAGGGCAAGAGGCCGCCTCCAGCTCACCTCGGTGCCGGTCCCGAGTGGGTTCAGCACCGCAGACAGCTCCT
>NW_009596398.1:26723-27663 GCF_000690535.1 Cariama cristata
TTCAATGCCATTTCCATTGGCTTCCTCACGACTTCATCCTTCTCACCTGAACAACCCTCCACCGGAGACCCCCAGCGCAGGCTGCCCAGTCTCTGTTGGACAGGAGCACCTTTGAACTGCCCGATGCAGTCCACTGCACTTTCTCAGCCACTTTACTCTCTTTAAAAATAATTCACACGAAGAGCCCACATGCGTTTAGAAGTCACCCCAAATCCTTGTTTTCGGCTATGCTTTTCGCACTTCATTGCAGGAGACACCTTTCCCTCTACAGATGGCACTGCCCAACAATACTGTCCACCCACACACAGAACCTGAGGGGAGGGGAAAAAAAAAAAAAAAAAAGAAAAAAAAAGGAAAAAACAAATCTCTCCTTTTAGTACTTTATTATCAATATTATTTTTTGGAGCCTGTCAGCACAAATCACTCGCACATGCTAAACTGCATCCTTTGCTTCTGGGCTCAGGGCTTCTGGTGATCAGAGAAGCGGCTCCAGACATCTGCCGTCTCCAAATCCAGGAAAGCAAAATTAAAACACTCAAGTAATGAGGAAAATGTATCTGAGTCCAGCCCCGACGGCGGCGCTCCGCTGGCTCGCAGCGACACCTAGAGCCCAGCATGCCGGGAAGGGCCCCGTGTCCCCTGCCACGCCGGGGAAGGGTCTCGGGTGGGTGCGGGCCCCCGGGCACGGGAATGGGTCCTCTCCTGCAGCTGGCCAGGGCCAAGGAGCAGCAGCGTTAAGATCGTTGTCTGTGAGCGTGTCACAGGGAAGAGTTAATTCAGTGTCCTCTCACTGGGGGTCCCTGGGGGCTGTCAGCGTGGCAATTGCTTCGGGGAGGTTTAGGTCGATTTGTCCCGGCGCTGGCAAAAGTGCACTTGCTGTACGGACCGCGAAAGTCTTTAGGAAGGGACGGGAAAAGGGATAGGGAATTAAAAGAAAACC
>NW_009596399.1:0-9751 GCF_000690535.1 Cariama cristata
TTTCTCATTATCCTACTCTGAATTGATTGCCAATAAATTACATTTTTTCCCCAAGTCAAGTCTGTTTTGCCCATGATGGTAATTGGTGAATGGTCTCTCCCTGTCTGTATCTTGACCCACAAGCTTTTCATTAATTTTTTTTTTTTCTCTCCCCCATCCAGCTGCAGAAGGGGAGTGATAGAGTGGCTTTGGTGGGACCTTGGTGTTGAGTCAGGGTCAACCCACCACAAAACCATATTACCTTGAATATGCAAAGAATAAGCAGGTGTCAGGGACCTCGCAAAGACTTGATGTTTTCTCTAACCGCTGATAAGTGTCTCACCCCTTGGAAACCCCTGTCCTCTGCTGCAGCCAGCACAGAGGCTGGGCTGGAGGCAGCTGAGGCCATGGGAGGATGAAGGCATCACAATTCGGAGCTCCTCCAGGACGAGCTGCCTCTTCTGCACTTGGGTCATGGTGCACAAGTCACTTAACACTGATCTTTCTGGGCCTCATTTTAGTGGGGAACAGGTATTCTCCTGCAGCTGTCATCTGTTTGGCACCTACATAGGTACACATGGACTGAGTTGGTGCAGGAGAAGCATAAGGTCCTCTTGCTCTCCTCTCTCTGAGGGCTCATGAAGGAGCTGGAAGATGGTGGTATAGCTGTTTGGAAAATGGAGTTTTGACTCCGTAAAAGAAGTTTGAGTATTTTGATGTTATTGTTATCTGGAAATAGAGTATAAAGACAAAATATTAAAAAGTGTCAAGGAAAGAAATTTTCCTTGGTTAAAAATGATGTGGGGTAAAAAACTTTTAGACATTTATGGTCAGAATGAAGCATTTCAGTATTGTGAAAGGAAACAGTAAATTGAAATGTCAACTTACAGCTGAAACCATTTGTTTCAAACCCTGTATTCAAACAAAAAGTGTTTAAGGGCGATTCAAAGCTAAGAATGTTTTTGAGACATAAACATTTTCTAAATTCTAAAGAAATCAGATTTTCTGAGAAAAACATTATCTGGAAATCACTCAGCTACCTCCAGGTTCTGAATTGCATGGTGCCAGAGTTATAAGCGCAGCAAATGGCCCCTGTGCTCCTCATTAGCTTGGATGTGCATAAAGGAAACTGCTGGGTTTGAGCTTCCTTGCCACCTGCTCCTGCCCCATTTCCAGTGGTCCTTCCTTCCCCTCTGAGCGGATGGGTGCAGATGGCACACGTGCATTTGCTTCGTGGCCACGTTCTGCCAAATCGTACTGGGGTCACCAAACATTTATAATAGTACGTTTCTTTCCAACCAGGATCTTTCTGGCCAATTAGATTTTGGGGTGACTACATGTGCTGTTATGCTCTGAGGTGACTTTAAGCTTTGCAGGAAAGCAATGGGCAGAGGCACTAGCTTTTCCACCTAGCTCAGCTGCAATCCCCGGTGGCACGTCTGGCTTGCAGCCACACGCTCACAGGACAAAGTTACACAGCATGTTTTCTTTAGTGGTGAAGCTGGCTTAATAAATTCCTGCCTATGTGCCCCATTCTTCCTCTCCAGCTCTTCAGCTGCAGCCGTGGACTTGCCCTGTAAGCCTGGACAGCAACGATGTACTGAGTTAGAAACAGCTCTGTTATTCAGAGGTTGTTTCAGGGCTGGCTGAGAACAGGGCTCCAAAATAGCTGTTTCAGCCCAGCCGAGGAGATGGCGGAGCGGCAGGCACCCGTGGGGGTCTGTGTAATCTGCCCTTGCCGAGGCGGTGCGGCATGCTTGTGCGGGAGCTGCGGGGACCATGAAGAGCTCACCCTGTGGATGTGGTCCCGGCGCAGAGGGGGAAGGCCAAGCAGAGTAGAACGGGACTGCAGGTTTGGTCCTGCTCAGTGTGACCAAATGCTTACCACAGGGCTTGTCAGATAAAAGCCTTGGTTTTAGCTTGTAGGATTATGCCTTCTGCTGCGGCTTTTTCTTGCTGCTGTTTTTTGTATATCTGTCTAGTATTACTTAGAAACCCTTTGCACATCTTTTACTTCTACATGTGAGCTTACAGAGCAGCAAATATGAAGATTCCCATTGTATCCTCGCCTCTGTTGGAGTCAATCAAGTTCAAATCTGTTGAACTTCAGGGACTTAAACTCATATAAAACTGATTTGAGGACAGAATCAGGCTCAAAGCTTAGTACTATGAAAATCTAAGAAAGGGAGCAGAAATCATTGAAACCGAAAGCAAATGCATGTTTTCAATAGTAAGGGACAAACGTTGCAAAGGCAGAGAGTTACAAGTAGGCAGTCCTAATTAAGCTGTTAAATTTACAAGGAAAATATATTGATTTGTTCCTTGCAGGGGAGTTAGGTTGCATGGTCTCCATTAATTAGAAAACACACAGTTAAAACTAATAAATAAATAAATAGATAAACACAAGATCAGTGCCATGACTATTTTGTTTATTATGACAATCCCCCCCCCAATCGATTATTCCATCATTGTTACTGTTTGTTTATGTTCTGCATTATGTTTGCAGCTTAATGAAAATTGTCTGACCAGGTTTATTTCCCAAATGAAATGCATAAGTACAAGTGACACAAGTTTGGGACAATATATGTATTGATCTAAAATATTTAAAATCGTATCTTCTACCCACAGTGTCCACTTTTTTACCTAAATGTGCTTGATGTTGTTCTGTTACAGTGGCATCTGTTTTTCTGTGTCTTTGGTGCACTCCTCAAAATTTGTAGTCCAATGTTTGACTGATATCAGAGGATACACAGCTTAAATCATATCATCCTTCTTTGAGTTTCGAGGTGACTCATTTTAAGATGGGATTCCTCTCTCCTGCCTTCCTTTTCTTGCTCTCTGTTTCTGTCCATCTTTGTTTCTTTCCTGCCCTTTCATCCTATTTTCTTCTGATGCTCTGTGGGTGTTTTATTTATGCAAAATTTAAACTTAGAATCTCTGCTTTTTTCCCCAACCTGGTTTGGTATGCTGGAGATAAAACTGGAAGATTTAAATCTGTAGTTTTAGATGTGTGTCTGAGTGGGGTAAAGGTTTTCTTAGTTTTCTTGTTGAAAAAATGAGTTGGGTTTTCAGACTTCCTTATACTTCTGATGGTAAACATTTGCTTTTGGGACAAGGGAAAGGCTGGTGTTTTTGAGGCATTGACTAAAACCAGAGGGCAGATATTTGTATGTTGCTCTGATGCCCCCAGCCAGGAAATCTTTCTAGCTAGGGTTTCTGTCAGGGCAGCTTGTTGCAGCCTGGGGAAAGGCAACAGCTGGGGAGGGTCAGTCATGAGGAGTTCAATGTCCCCCTCATCAAGGTGCCACCATGTTGGGATGTAAATATTGTCATCTACTGGTTTCAGAAATTCTTTAAACCTCATGTCCTGATGAGGCAAAGGACTCCTGGTAATAATTCTGGTTTCCATTAGGGACCGGGGAGGTGCTTTGCTTGTACGTGTCGTTGCTTGGATGTTTAAAGGGGGAGGTTGGTTATTTGCTGATGTGGATGCCGGTTTCTCATGAAGACATGGTTTTCTGGCTTCAGTCAAGTCTTCAAAATCATTCAGATTCTCCTGAAAGTCCAAAAGTGGCTGATACATGGGCTCACATGGCGTACTTTTGCTTGATGACTTAGGAGGTCCAAGGTGGACCAACTCTCTGCCTGCAGACTTGGAAACTAAATGGAATAATAATGGAATAATAGAATAATAGAATAAATCAGCTTCGGAATGGTATTTTCAAGAAAAAGAACATGTTAGTATCAAAACAGCTTCGTCCCATAATAAAAAAGTCAGTACTTGGAATAAATAAAAGTAGATTTTGACATAGAATGAAATTTTGCACCAAGGATTTAAAGCAAATGGTGATCTGCAGGTAGGCAGTCGGCAAGTTTTTGCTAGGGTGCAGTCTTAAATGAGCATCTCAGCATAAAGTAGCCTGGCTTAATTTTAGTGACTATTATTCATTTATGATTCTGGGGCTATTTATTACATTAATTTAACCCTGCGACATATGTGAATAGCTGTGGGCATGTAATAAGTGGAGCAGAAGTAAGTCTGAATTCAGATCTGGAGTTTGCTTATCCAGTACTGTGCATCTTCTATATTTTTGAGGCTATGGAAAATGATCCCATGGATGTGAGTGCAACTCCTTCTTGAGTATAGTGAAGTTGTGACGCTTGGACCATGCTCACATTCATCCTGAAAGTGTAAATAATTTCATTTTTTTACTCATAAATATCTATTCTTGGAAGTGCCTTAGCAGTACTAGAACCATCCCAGGGTGACTTATAGAGTCTTATAGAGACTTAGAGACTTATAGAGCACAATCACAGAATCATAGAATCATTATGGTTGGAAGAGACCTCAAAGATCATCAAGTCCAATCATATACCCAATGCCACCATGCCCGCTAAACCCACTAAACCATGTCTCAAAGAAAACCATGTCTCGAAGATGACATGGAAGAGTTACTTGTAATCAGTACCTGCAGAGTACAGACTGGATCAGGTGTTCGCCTGCTAATTTTTTCACCTGTTCAAAATTAAATTGCTCACCAAACCTGGGGATGGGAAACAATTGCTCAAAATACTTGTAATTTCAAAACAAAGTGGAAGGATATTTCTATAGCATTTTCAGGAATCGTGTTCCCTTTTCTTCACAGATACCCTAGTACCCTTTCAGACGAATATGCCAAGACTATATTTCAGAACAGTACCTTCTGGCAAGTTTTCTTGGTTTTCCAATGGAATTGCGATCTCATCTTCTTGAATAGCACCTGGCACTGCCAGGGTTAGTACAGAAGGAAATGCCCTATTGCCATAATTCCCGAGGTTTTCCAGAGTGTCCATTTCAACCTTCTGGGAAGTCTGAATTTCTGACTCCTTATTCAAATGTTTTTCAGTATTAATACTGGGTTTTTCTACTTCGTTTTCCCTCTGCAAAATGATCAGACACCATTCGATTAGTATGGAACAAAAAAGCACCTTGAACTTTAAAGGAAATCAGAGTGTAACACATGGAAAGGGAAATCTTGTTTTCACACAAGCCTTAGTTACTCACATCAGCTTTTCATCTGAACAGACCCCATGCCAGAGGTTCTTCCCAAAACCCAGCTGCACATGGGCTGGCAGACCCTGCCTTTTACGGCACAGACCATAGGGAGCAAGTTCTCATGAAAATCCACTAGAGACTAGAACGCTATCTTTGGAGCACCCGTAGCACTTCCTTCGAGGGTTATGGCTCACAGAGTCTGCTAACAGATGCCTAAGGGAGACCAGGGTACCACGGAGCTCATGCTGCAAAGCACAAACATTACAGGATGCTGTGAACCACCCCGCGATCCAGGAGGAAGATTATCGTGGGGATGTTCCTGTCTGTCTGCTGTGAGGGCAGGCAGGGCTAGAGCAGTCCTGGGAAGGTTTTTGCAGTGGGATTGCAGCAGGAAGACCTCCATGGATCTGCAGGACTGTGCATCCTCACAGGGGCATGAGCTCCAGGACTCATCCCTGCTGCAGTGCCGTCACCCTTACTCCTACATGCATCCTACATGCATGTGGGGGTGTGTTCTCATATGTAGGACACTTGTCTATCCCATGATCCAAGTTCTCAGTGTCCTCACTGTGGTAGCATCATGCACACTGAGTTTCAGGTATCAAAACCTTGTGAAAATGCAAGGGCTGCATGGTGAAATAAATCCCCTCCTACAGTATTAAGTCCTATGATGAGCTACCTGCGCCGTGTGCTGCTTCTGCCAAAGAGTGTCTTCTCTCAGGTCTGGCACTCCTGAAAATGAATTTTCTGAAATGTATTGACTACCCACATGGATATTCAAGTTCAGTACCAAACTTTTTTGCACGTTCTCTGTATCACCTTTGGCAGAACCACTTTGTCGTTATGCAGCTACCACTTTAAGGATTATCTGAAGTGGGATTTGATCTTTTCACTGCCATCCCCACATAATACAAACTTCTTGCTTCCAGAATCAGAGAAGTAATTTGTTTTACTATGATATATTTCTCTTTCATGGTTGTCTCCTATTTTTTGCATTGCAAAGTACTCCCCTTGTGAAAAATATGTTTTTAATCTAACATGCCGTTATAAAAAGTGGATGTAATTTGTTGAGAAAAGGCACTTTTGAAAGCTTGCGTGTATTTTGTGAGTTAGCAAAAATGTTTGGAAAAATTTGAAGGGCCCCAAACCTCAAACTTGTGGGGTTACTCCATCCTTCCTACATATTTGCAGCACCCAATCACAATTAAGGAAATTATTTTTAAAGTATTTATAAAAAGAAACACAATATGTTTAAGCTGACAACATATTGCTAAAACCACACTAGATCAATTGGGAATTTGAGATGTCACAAGCATTTTAGGCTATGCAATCAAATAGTCTCCCAGGATTTTACACACTGCTAGTTAAGAAAACAAATTTTCATCTTACATTTTGCAAGCTGTCACCTTATATACAGTATATCAGAAAACTTGCCATGACTGGTTTTACTGCCAGACCTCTTAAGAGCTAATTGGTTAAGCACCTGGGCAGGAAGCTTTTTGGCAGAAATGCTCTTTTCTGCAAGGACTAGCTATAAAGTTCTGGATGGCAAATTGTAATCATTAAGGCTCCCTCTTCTACAACAGAACACTTAAAATGTAAATACATTGCTTGGAGAAATTATGATGCATAAAAGGACAGGCTGTGTTTTAAGTTTATCCAATGACTTATGGCTCAAATTTGAACATGGAAAGGATCTTACGCTTTTTTCAGGCTCAGGCTTTCAGCAGAGTTCTCTAATTGCACCCAGAAAAATGAGAATCACATCTGTTTGCATCCACCAAGACGATTATTTGCATGTACGAATGTTAACTTGTGTATACAAGGAGGAGTTGCAAATACGACTCGCACTGGTATTTCAAACACAGGGGTGTTTTACATGAAAAATAATTTCCACAGACTTTTTTGCATTTGTGGATTAAAAGTTCTGCTGAAAATTTGTCCCCAGGAAATGGTATGTTTCTTCAGTATTGTGTGAAAAATCATAGCGTAGTCTGCTGCCTGGAATGAGTCGAGTGCAGTGGTTTGTGAATATGTTTGAATTCCAAACAATGTTTTGGGCTGATTGTGTTGGTGGAATTTTTTATTGCATTTTATTCATGAGCATTGTCAAGAATGCAAATACTTTTTCATCTGTATTGATATTTGATATGTTTGGTCCTTTTTGGACAGAATTTTCAGAAGAGCCAGATGCCAACTTTCTCTACAATTCACTGAAGGGAGGGGAGGTTTTTAATTTGTTCAAAAGTACTGGAATATTTTTTTACCATAAATTTACTCCTTTATAAATATTAGCTGTCTAAATATCTCTTTTCATAGACAGACAAGAATATGCAATAGTGTTTATGGTCCTGGATAGAAATAATGTAAATGAACAGCAATTTGTTTTCAGGGTACTTCATTTTACCTGTGACTGTGAGTTGTTACTCACTTTTTCAGTCATTTAGATTTAGATTTTCACTCATTTAGTTGCAAATGCTAATTTTTGTGCTTTAATTTTATGCACTTAAGTTGTGTTGTTGAGCTCAGTGAAACTATTCACATACTTAAAGCAGATGCATACATTTGCAAGATCTGGAGAGCTGAAAGGAAATTATGTGATTTAAAGATGGATCACATACTGCTAGTAATAAATAGCAAATAGTTGGCATTATACAGAATAGAAAGAACATCTATCTATGCATTTTGAAATATCCTTGGCATAATTTGTAATACAAATATCAAATACCCATGCTGTTGTAATTAAGCTCCAGTAACTTTATCAGGATCTTAAGATGAAGAAAAAGTGGGAAATTTCCCCCTCGCACTCAGTTAACAATCTTTACGCTTCTTCCTCAGTTTTAGCACTCTGTGGCCGGGTGGTCGGAGAAGTGCATTGCAGCCTGCCAAAGAGGTGGTTGAATCTGGCCTCTTTTAGACCAAAGCAGAGAATCCTCCCCTCAAGATAATGCCCTGCCAGCTACCTCCTCTGAGAGCCAAGCCAGCGCAGCATGGGCTAGGCTCCAGGGGAGCTGGGGGCTGCTCTTGGCTCTGCCTCTCCCCAAAAACGTCATGCCAGCCATGTGGGGCTCTGCCTTGGGATCCAAGAGATGCATTCTTTTCTTTTCCCTATATACTTTGCATATGCTTAGGGCTAAGTTTTAGTCATTGTGTAAGCATGTGCATAAAGTAGCTTTTGCTGAAGAACAGGCCAGGGGATACTGGAAAAATAAAAGCATTGAGTAAGAACGCCCAACTTGATTTCTTAGCCAGCCTTCCCCTCTCTCTCCTCTCTTTTTTCCAAACCCCAGCCTTTCTGGGCAATACAAATATTATTGAACGTTGGAGGAACTGGCATAAGGTGGAAGCACTGATAGTCAGGATTTAACAGAGGTCCTGGGGAGGAGTGATTGCACAGGTTAATTGTGTATAAGGATTGAATAAGAAACAACTGAGAGGTGATCATTATTAACTACAAATAGTTGCAGAGCCTATCTACTAGCAAGGGAGATTTTCATAATACGGAAGAATGTAAGAGGGAGTAGAGGGGTGAAATTAAGAAATAAATGATGTAGAGTGACTATCTGGGAAAAAAACTATGAGTTTTACAAACACTCTTTGATGACAGAATAATCTCTAAATGATACTAATAGCAGGCTTTGTGTTTATGAGTTTAAAGGTAGCATTTACAAAACTTATGCTAACAAACAAGAGGAAACAAACTTTTAATTACATGGAAAGATGGTATGAATTAGTCTGTTCTAATTTCCTAATTTCTGTGTCTTAGTAACAGATATTAGAAGGTGTCGTGGTTTAACCACAGCCAGCAACTATGCACCATACAGTCGCTTGCTCACTCCCCCCTCCTACTCCCAGTAGGACGGGGGAGAGAATTGGAAGAGTAAAAGTGAGAGAACTCATGGGTTGAGATAAAGACAATTTAATAGGACAGAAAGGGAAGAAAATAATAATAATGGCATTTAATAATAATAATAATTAGAATATACAAAACAAGTGATGCATAAATCAATTGCTCACCACTCACCAAACGATGCCCAGCTAGTTCCCAAGCAATGGGCCCCAGCCAGCTTTCTCCCCAGTTTTATTGTTCATCATGATGTCATATGGTATGGAATATCCCTTTGGTCAGTTGGGGTCAGCTGTCCTGGCTGTGTCCCCTCCCAGCTTCTCGTGCCCCTCCAGCCTTCTCACTGACAGGGCATGAAAAGCTGAAAGGTCCTTGACTTAATATAAATACTATTTAGCAACAGCTAAAAACGTCAGTGTGTTATCAACATTATTTTCATACTAAATCCAAAACACAGCACTATACCAGCTACTAGGAAGAAAAGGAACTCTATCTCAGCTGAAACCAGGACAGAAGGTATTATTTATGATAGAATCCACTCTGCCAAATTTAGACATCTAGCTTGTGCCTGTATTTCAGGTTCTCAATAAAGATGTTCTCCTAAAAAAACAGTCGTTTCCCTGCAAAGCTGTGAAAGGGAGATTCTGTCTGTCTAAATGCAAGTTTAAGAAGTCCTCACATTGAACATGTGAAGATTTGCAGATCAGCATTGTTTTGTGGTGCAGAAGAAAGAGCTGCACACCTGGGAGCTATGTGGAAAGGGACATAGAGAAGGTGTATGCGGAGTTGTGATATGACACAACTGAACAGACCCCAGAGTGCATACCCAGTTCATGTCCCCGCTAAGTTTAGTTCAGCAAGGGGAAGTGCAAAGTTCTGCCCCTGGGGAG
>NW_009596400.1:0-40413 GCF_000690535.1 Cariama cristata
CAGGGCTGTGCCTCTCACATGTTCTCACTTCTCTCTCTCATCGGCTCTTGTGCAGTGGTTTCTACCCTTTCTTAAATATATTATCCCAGAGGTGCTGCTAATATTGCTGATGGGCTCAACTTTGGCCAGCGGTGGGTCTGTCTTAAAACCAGCTAGGACTGGCTCTGTCCAACATGGGGATAGCTTCTGGTGCCTTCTCACAGAAACCACCCCTGCAGCCACTCTGCTACCAAATCCTTGCGACGTAAACCCAATGCAGACAACAAAACAATTCTATTACTTTTATTCAGTGCGTGATACATTTTCATGTAAATTTTAACTGTAACTTAGATTAATCTATGTGGGTAAGTAGTGAAATGCTTCTTTAAGATGCTCTTAAATGACTAATTCCTTCTAAACTGATTTGATGAATTTATCACTTGTTTGAGCTGCCTTCTCCTACTATGAATAATGAGCAATTTTTCGTACATTTACATGCTGTAGTATATTGTCTGTGCGATAGTTACAAAGAAATAACTTCATACACCATACAAAACAAGATGTGTATTTCCCCAAAGGAATATTAAGTTGTTGAAATTCTGATAGGTTATTCACTATAAATCCCATTAAAAGTAACCTAGCGATCAATTGGTATTAATAACTGTCAATAAAATAATGATGAAAGAGCTGGTAAGGGTGAATTTTGAATTACAATTAATCTTAAAATGGAAGAATGTGATTCTTATATGAAGCTGATACTAAAATCATAACTGCCTTGAAGTATCTTCAGTAAGAGAATATTTCCTGTTCTGTGCTATCGTAAATGTGTAGGTTTTCTCACATTGGCCACTAAATACTTGATGATCATTTGTGTTCTGATCACTGAATTAGAAATTAAATTTGTACAGACTGAATTTATAAAATCAGAATTTTAGCTATTTCCTGATGTGTTTTCTAACTATCGAAAACTATATTAATGTTACGTCAATGAAAGACATTCCAATTATATGTCAGTACTTCGAAAAAAGATATGGTAAATGGAACAAGTTATGGTCATCCTGAAACTGAGGTTAAGCACTTCATTCATTCATCCAGAAACAGGACCGATATTTTGTTTGTTTTATCACACTTTGAGTAGATGCGCTTGAATTGTTTTTTAATTTTTTTTTTCTCAATGACCCATAAAATACTCAACCTTAAATAGAAAAGAAAAAAAATCTGATGTTTTCAAAATCTGTAGAGTATTCATAAAGTCTTTCCATATATGGTAAAGCTATTCCAAGTAGATGAAAAATACAGTTAACAAGGTTGATGGTGAATTAAAATAAAATTTAGTTTTGGACTATTTTAATCCTTAAAAAAAAAAAAAGGCACATTTGGCTTTTGTGAAGCTATTTTCAGATGAGCAATAGAAAGTTAACATTAAAAAAGGGTTTTCTCTCATTTTTAACATGCACAGCCATCCACACCAGATTGTTTATCCCAACAGAAGAAAATGCATTACTTTGATTTTTACCCTCCTCCACCCACATAAACTAAAGCATAGAAATAATTTTAATATAGATAAAGCTTACTTAGTGTGAATGAGGATTCCCCAGAATAGGTCCCCTAAGCCTTTTTAAAATAGAAAATGAGTTTCCTAGGAACTGGGAAAATTTTAGATATTGGCCCACCACCAGGGACAGAAGATGATAATCCAAAAAACAATGTAATTGCTCTTATGCGGTCTGGGCATCTGGTCTTCATTGTGAAAACAGTGAAATGCTCACTAGTATTTTTATAGTAGGAAGGATCAGTCCTTAGTTTAAACTCATATTTTTGTTACTATTGTGTTGACTTGGATAAATAGAAGTGTAATATGGATACACAAGGGAGGCTGAACAGCAGCCTGCCTGTGTAGCGTGCTGTTCTCATTATCAGTATGTGCATGGCGTACTACCACCTGCTCACAGTTAAGTGTACTGAGGTGCCTGAGTCCACTTTTAGACCACGCTGGCAAAGAGGAAGGGGACGTTCCATGGGAATTCAAAGAGTTCCTACCCTTTCTCCAAAGCTTGAAGTCTATCTTCTACTTCTTACCATGACTGAGTGGCCAGAGTGTCAAAATCTCTCTCAAAATATACTTTTTATTGATGCCCGTCATCTCTGTGTGTGCACATGTGTATATATGTATGTATGTGTAATGACTGGCCTATTGCTGAATCTCTCAAGTAATTCAAATATTATGCACTTTTTCTAATATACAAGTGCTGTTGCCTGGGCCTTTTTGCCTGAATGCGCCATGTTCTATCATGTTTTATAACTGCACTAATTCTGTCAATGTCTTGGTAACCTCTGTGCCCTGATGATTGTATTTTCTGATATACCCTTGGTGCTTCGTACTCTGTGGAGCATTACTGACCAAGCAAAAGACAGAACAGTGACCTAATACCCTTCTGTATTATTTTTTTTTTCCACTCTAAAAATGATATCTGGTGTCTGTGGTCTGGGGAGCAACTGACTCTAGCACAAACTCTTACTAAAAGGGTGTGATTTCCTGGCAAAACAGCTTTGATCGTCTGGTCTTGTCTAAGGTCACTAAACGCCGAACCCATAGGACTGCCAATCCAAATGCTCAACCCATTTGAGGCACTCCGTGAAGGAGAGAGCATGTAGACAGCTGTGCAACATGAAAGCTGAGTTACAATGGCAAACCTACATCCTTGAGCAGTCAAACTGTAGAATGTAGGTGATCAGCTTGGTCCTTTCTTCAGCTCTCGAATGAAAGCTGAAATAACTACACCCTATAAAAAAAGGAATAAAATTCTGGAGGTTAGTGCTAATGTTGTGTAGAGACTTTGTGATTCCTGCTCCAGACCAAATCCTACCTGTAGGTCCTCTGTTTTCTTGCTTAAATGTTGAAACCTTTATTGTAACTGTGAGCTCTTGGACAGTGAGTCAAAGAAGGTCCTTTTCCTCTTTGTGTACCAGAGCCAGGTCTCCACAGCTCCTCCAGGGACTGTATTTGATACGCACCATGATGGACGTAAAACAAGTAGCTCACCTTAAACATGACAAATGCTGTTCAGATTTTGTGTGAAACAAAGCAGTTTCCCAGATTAATTTATGAACACTGGGAGGTGCCCACTGTTTTTGTGTCAAACTGTCCTACATGTTTAGACCACTGATGTTTTTCCTGTATCCATCCTTGAGAATCAGCCTTCTAGTTTCCTCTGAACAAGTATCTTGCAGGGGGGATACAGCCAGGAGCGTACCACATTCTTTAGTCTCAAGCCTGCTGCAAAAGCGTCACACAGGTAACGTGGTGTCTGATGTCAACCTGCTTTACAGGCTGCTGCCCATTCCAGTGTGACATTGAAGTGTTTGACTGCTGAATGTGAAGTGGAGTAACCACTAGGTGTGGCATCGTGAAAGTTTTTGAATTTGGAATCCAGTAAGCTTTGCCATCATGGGAATGAACGAATTGCAAACAAAACTTGATAGGGCCGCTATGACTGTAGCTACTGCCTATTGCTACAGCTAAAGTCAAGTGGTAAGGAGGGTGTCGTGTTGGGCTGTGGCTCAGAAGAACTTACTGAAATACTTCGAGAGTAGGATCATGAATCAGCCCCTCTTATATTTGCTATTATTTCTGCAGCAGGCAGCTGGGTTTTTCCTCAAACTGTGTATGATTCCTTCCTCAAAAGGAAGTGCATTATCATGACAAACACCTGTTTGGATTCAGATTTTCAAACAGAAATGTGATACCTGACACTGACGTAAAATATTAAAGCCCTATGCAAATGTACCAAGGGGTTTTCGAGTAATTTTTCTGAATTTTCTAAATTTCTAAATTAGTGAACTGCAGAGGGGACTTGCACTCAGCTCCACTTGAAAACACTGTCAGTATTCTCCTTCTTGCTATTGTGCTTTTTTGTTCCTATTCATTTTCTCTTTCTACTTATCACATTCCAAAACAGGGTGTGAATGTCAGTATCTTGCATAAGGGCACTTATATATATACTGCATTCAGTAATACCTCCCTCGACTGAAGCAGGAGTATACAGTGGTAGGCTGCTCTGAGTATACTCAGTGTCCCCAAATGCTGTCCGTACAGTACTTGGAGTAGGAATAGCACTATCCACAAACAACTGTGCAGCTGACCATGAAGTGATCTTAATTAACCACAGGTCTAAATCCATTGTCTCTCTATGCAGCTGTGAAACTGCATCATGTTTTCAACAGATTTTTGTCAGGAGCTAAGTCTACTAAATCCATTCTTAATTAGTACAGCATTATGAATGTGCAAACCTGACACCCAATTAAAGTAATATTTGAGACTTGAATACTGTGTGCTTTTGTTACCATATACTTAGGTGTTTCTTCTTTTTGTCACCATCTTCTGGGGTCTTTTCCAAATATAGAAAGGAAAACGCTCAACACTTGCCTTGTTCCAAGTCTTTGTGACTTTGCGAAATCACATCTACACCAGGTCCCCAGCATGTGTCCCCAGGAACCATGCAGCCCGCCCAACCTGGCCTTTTCTTGCAATTCATCTGAAGGTACTATGCCTTCCTCTTAAAATTTCAGAGGATGTGCTTCCACCATCATGATAAACTTCATACTTCGTCATTTCTCCCATATGCTGTGTAATATATATACCACACAACAAAATTATTTTGTGATTCATTTACACAGCTGACATCAGAGAATCCAAGAAAATTTCTGCCAAAATAATTTTGTAACACATTGGATGATTTCCTTTGTAAACTGCCATAAGCATTGTCTTTGTGTGAAAATGCAGAATTAAGTTTCCCCTTTTGGAAATCTTTTTTTTTTCCTTTATTCTTAAACCACCCGCCCACACACACACTCCAAACCCCAAACAAAAACCCCACAGAAATCTCAGGATGTTACTCTTTCAAAAGAGCTAATAGTATACCCAGGTTGACCAGAATAGATATGTGTCTCCAGTCTTCAAGGTTGATGCCTGTTTCTTGTACAAAATGTGAATAAATCATGTACACTTCAGCATTCTTTGCACTGTTGTGGAGGTGAGGCATGTTACAGTCTTCCTCTAAGTAAGGGGATGGGCAATTTGTTAATTGTTTTCCAAGGTTTCACTGTTACTTCACAGTAACAGGAAAGATGTTATTTATGGCCAGTTATTATCTTGATTAATGAAAACAAAATTACTGTTGTCTTCCATCACATACCAGATCAGATGGTTTAGGCTAGAGATGAAATATGAGGATGCTGTAACCATTGCTGTCATTAAGATACAAAGCAATAGCAGAGGAAGAAGTTTTTCTTGCATGTACCCAACATGCTTCAAAGGCTATGTGACATGGAGATGGGGCCCACCTCTTGCACTGGGCAAATCATGCTGCTGGGCATGTGCCATAGTGATCATCAAAAGCAACCTGTATTGATATTGCCACATGGTAACCCAAATGGTGCATGATTGATTCTGCTGCTCCTGCTCCTCCCATGTGAACATGAGTGATAAAGCTGCTTTAAGGACCAGAAGAGATATAACACTTACATCCTGCAGCCCTCCCACCTTAGAGAAACAACATGTGATCAAACTGGAGGCTGCTGCTCCATGGTTGCTGGATGAGTGCCGAATGTGGATTTGTCAGACTACCCAGACTCACTTAGCAACCATGTCTGTGCTTGGGATGTGCTGAGCCAGTCTCAGCACAACACGCTACCTACCCCTGCCTGAGCATGCTGCCAGGTCAGGTTTTCCCTTGAGATTTACTCTGCGTGTGTGTTTTGCTCTGTTCTGCCCACCAACAGGTGAGCCCCACACCTTCTGAGCAATGTTTGAAGGTCACCTGGGCCAGCCATGTCCGTTCAGATGGTCGGTACATCTCATGCTTGGTGAGCCATGTCACATTGCTGAGCAACTTCTCAGGAGACAGTGCTGGAGCCAAGAGTCTGAGGAAAGGGGGAGAAGGGGTGTTCTGCCCCATGTGAGCAAACAGATCTGCTGGGACAAGCGCCTAGAGGTGGTTGGCTTTTCAGGTACAGCCCCTGATGGGCTGAGAGAGGCAGATGAGGAAGGCTCACCTCTCAGAGATCTGGATCTCTCCTGTTCTGATTTCTTTCTCCATTCCCCTCAGCTTGCCTGAAGAGATGCTGGCAGGTGGCAGAGCTAGGCAGCACCCCTTCCATAGGACTGTGTTTTGTTATGCGACTGTGCATGGTGTAGACAAACAGTGTATGTATGAAAGAATAAATTGGCTTAGCTGAAAGGGGTGGTGGTACCTGTGGCAGTAGGTGCCCTCTCAGGGGTGCACTGAAGATGAACTAGAGCCTGCTGGGGACACCAGGCTGGACAGCAGCAGAGAAGACAACATTCATGCTCCAGCCTGAGACCACCTTGCATATGCAGTACTCAGGAATGTTCTGAAAGGGCAATGTGACACTGAATATTGTCAATTTTACTGTACGAGTGTCAATGTGAATCGGTATGGAAGAAAATAAGCTTTTTAAAAAGGATTAGTGTTCTTCTGAGCTATTCAGATGTTTCTAGCACAAACCGTTCATAGCATAAGCTGTTGCTTTGAAATCTAGCACAGTTGAGTTCAGAGTATTTTGTGGTTCATGTTGTTGTACAACAAATAGGAGTAGTTCTCATGGCTGGGAGCCTCCTAAAATGGATCTGACATCAGTGGAGAACACTTCTGTTGAAGAACTTCCTGATTCTTCTTTAACCAGAGGTTTCTAGTCCCTTTATTTTTGTACATGCTGAATCAACTCTTTGCATGGTCAGTAAGGCAAGAGTGAGCAGATAGGAGTAGGAGGGGAAGAAGTCTTTTAATGCAATAATAGTAAGCTAAACAAATTACCTTTCTAATGCGTGTAGTGTAAAGGTAGCTAATGTTAGTCACTGTTTGGCTATTGCTGGATCAGTGGCTCTTTTGTTCCCACATGCTCATCTTAGGACATTCTAATCATCATTGCATTAGAAAGCTTCCCATTTTATTTTTTCTTTATAGATATTGTAACTTGCACTTAATGCAGAATGAGAGTGAACCAGAAAGGATTTCAGAAATACTTTCTTTAATAGAATAATATTAATTGGTAAAGATTGTTTTGCAATATGAATATTCTGTTTACTATTAAAAAGCTTCAATTGCCTTTAGACATCCTAAGTGTTTTAGAGAAAGAGACAAATGATTTAATTTTGATTTTGTTTTATACTCCAATGAAGCAAACAACAGATTTGGAACAAGCTGCTTGCTAGACCTTGGAAATGAAACTGCTCTCTTTATTGGGTGCATCTCTGCCTTTCCTGATGGCAGACAATCCTGAAATATGTTGACTCATGCTTGTTAGGGTTCCATCAAGCTCCTTTTATTTCCTTGATTATGATTCTAGTGCTGTCGCCCAAGCAGGAGCTCCCCGCTTTGATTTCCCTTGAAACCTGTGCTTTCCAGAGAAAATCTCCCCCCTACAACCTGGAGTGAGTTACATTGTGAGAGCCTGAGTTACAAGGCTATGACTTGTCTCCAGAAAGGTGTTTAATGCGGAACACTGAAGCTTTTTCTTACCTCATTTAAGTGGCCATCTGTGTGCATGCAGCATTAGGTGAGATTGCAGCAGGGGCTTTAGAAGATAACAATAGTCTAATTTTAACTTATAAATCTAACTGTTTTGATAAGGCCATTGTAGAAATCAATGTTTTGATGACTGAATGTAATACTTTGAAGCACTCTTGTTCATGGCATTCTTGTTAAGTTTTCTCAGATCTTGAAGCCAGTAGTCAGCAGTTTTTCGAAGCAGCGTGGGAGCTTCGGGTGAGTGAACCACTAACCTAAGTACCTTGAGTAATCATGAGTGCTTCTTATCCAGGTTGCTTAACATGCTCTCAGCTATGACGTTTAAAGGCAGACTTCTTGCTTGTGTGACACTTTTTCACGTTCTAAAAGTGCTATTAGTAACCTATTTTCACCTAATCAGTTTCAGTTCTTGTACTGCTAAAATAGCAATAGTATATTTACTTTTTCCCCCCCTCCCCTTTAACTTTAGCTCTATTCAGGTTTATGGAGGCTCTCGTTCTGCCTTTATCACCATGTTATCCCAGTGGCTTCTGGTGAGGCATAAAGCAAAAGCACTAACATCTGAACATCTGCCATATGTAGTTTATTCTTTCTCATCTCTTCCTTGGAGAAATAAATCTATGTTCACTATACTGGTTAATTTTGGTAGGGTTTCTTAGTTTGGCTGTGTTAAAGTTTCTGCACTGAGAACAGCAAGTGGTAATAGTTTCTTAAAAGCGTGGTGAAGTAAAGCCCCATCTAACATTATACCTAATTACATTTTCTTGATGAGATGTATCTTGCGGGCAGTACGGTTATTTTCCCTAGGAGTGAAGGGCTAAAAGGTTGTTCACTGGAATTACTTCTATCTTTTAAAAGACAAACTATGTTTTCTCTCTTAAGTGTTTCAGGAGTGTTACAAATGTGACTATGTAAAGATGAGCAGACAGCACAGTGGCAATCCAATGGGTTTTCTTGTTTTAAGAAAAACATACAATAAAAGAATATTCCAATCTTGGTGTTTCACAGGACATGTTATTTGATATTTCTCTTGATTTTATGAAATTTCAGTGAAATCCCAGATTCTGTTAAATTTAACTTAAGTTCTCCATATTAATGCTGCTTTAAAAAAAAAAAGGGTGTTTTCTGGCATGAGAAGATTATCTGTTGGATGTTCTCTTCAGTTACTGGTGAGAAAAGAAAACTGTTACTTGTTCCAAAGTTGCACAGTTTTTGAAGATCCAGTTGTCACAGTTGCTGTATCTTGGTAATGAACTGTGCACTGCCTAAATCTGTGGGGCTTTTTAACTGATGTGCTTGTAATTTCCCTCTTTTTTTTGCTCTGAGTCACATCTTGGATGTTAAATTGTGTAACCTGCCAGCCAATTGCCTGCCATGAAAAATGTTGTAGCTGCAGGGATTATTATTAAGTATGTCTAGCAACTTTCATATTTTAGTGATCTATTTTTGGATCATTATGCACCTTACTACTCAGTGGGACTAGGCAGAAAGGTATAGAGCAGGATTGGATGCTGATGAACATAAACCCTTTGGTGTGCTCAGCCAAGCAGTGGGGGTCCTCTGGGCACAGGTGGTCGGTTTAAAGCTGTCTTGCTTTGTAGCAAGTTGCCATGGTCTTCCCCAAAACACGAAGCCATTTCCTCCCACTTAAATCTCCGGGCAGTGGAGGGCTTTCAGCAACTGGTGTATAACTGTTGAGCTATTGGCAGGAGTCTTCTGCTATCAGGCAGACATGCCCCTAAACATAAAACACATGTATTTATGTTTGTGCCTGTAGCAGAGAAGGATTTAAGTGCAATTCAAAACAGTGTCAATACATGCTGGAGACTGCATAGTAAATCACCATATGTTCCAGAGGAAATGCCAAACAAAGTCATGATTGCTTTATATGTGCACAGCTGACTGGCAAGCATAAAGGCAGACTCATGATGGGGGATGCCATCACATGCTTTTCTTCTTTGCTATATTGGAGCGTGATTAGAGCCCATCTGCTTCCCTTAGTGCTGGGGAAGGGTAGGCAAACATTCAGCCCAAAGTTTTGCTGCTGGAGCATACACACCACGAAAAAGGAAGTTAAACCTAAGGAGCTCTCTGAGACGTGTTTGTTTTCCATTTCTTTTGAAGTGTAGAATTTTAAAAATTGCTTTAAAATTTTCTTCCTTCTGTGACTTGTTCTGCTCTGGCTTTACATTCATAATGTGACAGCCTGATGTTTGCTAGCTGTAGTTTGCAGACCAGGCATGTCTGGGAACAAACCTCAGCCCTGCTGCTGGTTAGGCTGGCCAGTGCAATTGGGGAGGGGGCAGTAAGCAACTGTGTTCTTTTTACCAGTGCCAGCACGGAGTATTTAATGCCTCACTAAAGCCCTAAGTGCAGGTGTAAGAGTGGTGGTATTTGCTGACCTGTTTGGCAATCTGTTTGGTTTGCATTTTTTCCATGCTCTTTAAGGATACTTGAAGTATCTGATAGAAAGTCATAGAAGAGATTAATGACTTCTATGACTTCTTTTTTTTTTTAATTAAACCCAATTTATTTTAACTACCATAATTTAGCTTTCTTCAAACTAGACACCCATATGGACTGAAATTGCTGCCCAACGATAAGGTTGACTGCTGTGACACCTACTGGCCGAGCTGAGCTGAACACGGGTAAGCCTGTGGGTACCGGCTCTTTCCTCTTCCTAATGATAATTCCAGGTAATGAGTTTGGCACTTGGGGCAAACACAGAAGGGATGGTGTCTCTTGGAACGACTGACACATCTTCTTTCAATACATCTCCCGGTACTTTGTGCATTAAAAAATTTAGATAATCACTTTTCTATTTGCTTTTAGCTTCTGTCCTTTCCATTCCTAGTAGCTCTTTAATCTTCACCCTCTTTGTTTTATCTGTCTTATCTTTATTCAAGTTTCTTTTTTATCATCCCTTAATAGTATTGGGAACTGCAAGGAAATCGCTTTGAAGTCTTCTCTGAATTGCCTTGCTCCCCAGAACAGTTCTTCTTCATTATCTGTGATCATTTCTTCAGTGCTGGAGACCTATTATCATTCTTATTGCCCTTTTAGGCATCCAGTTCTCTGGGAAAGGTAAGAAGGCATTCATGCAACTCCTTCCATGGGATCTCATACCTAAGGAGGTTTTGCGAGTATTGAGAAAAATTGAGCTTTTCTGTATATATAGAAATAAAGATGTTAGTAATTCACAATAAAAAAAAACAGCTTTGCCTGTCCATTGAACAATGAAGAAGGGATAACATTTCATAACTGTAGGAAAATTTTCTGCATGCTTTTTCAGAGGGATGGTTTTTCTGCGCTCAAGTAGTGCTGCAATCTTCTAAAATGCATTCTCCTGTGTGTGATTCTGGGACATACCATTAATCCAAAAAGTTACACAGAGGTCTTCTCAGGTTGTTCTTCCTTTGAAAGACAGTTTATATTCTAGAAGCTTGAGTAGCTTCAAGTAACTTAAAATTGCATGAGGTGACGTGACCTGATCTGGTAATCCTCAGTGGCTGGGAGGGAGGAATTTCTGCTGTATCCTCTTCCCTGTTTCTGGCTGCATACTTCTGTCACTTACTTTGTGTCTGGCAACTCCAACACTGCTCGGACCCTATCTGCAGGGCGATTCAGTTCGGTGACCTGGCAAAAAGAGAGAGGATGGGTTATGGGAGTTCCAGTCTGATGAGCACCACTGGGTATCATCAAGGGACATGAGGTGGCTGGGAAGCAGGGGTGAGAAAGGAGCTAGAGTGGAAAGCAGGTTAGTGAGATCTCCCCCCATTTTGGCAGCAAGAAGCTGATAGATTCAACTGTTGCATGTAATTTTCCCTACGAAAAAAAGGTTTGTCATCTCTTGCTGCCTTTTTCCCCTCCCTGGTCTGCCAACTCTGTGGAGTCTTGCAGTGAGCTGTGGGTCATGTTGCCATTTCTCCATCTCTTTTGTTTTCTCTGATTCTGGGCAGGTTCTTGTGTTTCGTTTTTAGTGTAGGGTCTGCCCCCTGTCTAGGGTATCCGGCAGCATCACCAACATGCCTTCTCTCTCTTCGCCCTTGGGGGAGAGTTAGGTATTCTCACTTTTCACTATATATTTACATTGATTTTTTTGCACGTGTGGCATTATTTTTGTTAGAAAAGGCCAGGGAAGGAGCTATCAACTTTAGACTGAAGGTTGAAAGGTTTGTGAGGGTACTTCTTCTATTGGTATTTCTGACCCTTAAGAGACCTTCACGTCCTGCACAAGTAGGCTTTGTCTTTACAGTACGAAGTGATTCCACACCAATGAACAGAACATTTTATGAGGATTTTCCCCTAGAACGTACATGGTTTTAATGTACCCCTGGAAGTTATGGAGCTGAGGAGAAAATGGAAAACTGAGCAAATTTTTACATTCCTTGGGAATTCAGTGAAAAGTTAAGGTTGTATATGCTATCATCACAAAAGACTATGCTACTGAGCATTCACATTGGTGGTCTACAGTAATTAGAAATTGTGCATGTCAGTCTATAGTCTAATTAAGAATGAATTGAGATGAGTAAATAAGCTTAACATTGGAGAGGAAGGGACAGAATCTCTATCAGACAGCTGAGGCAGACAAAGTGTTTCTCACTGTACAGGCTGCTCTTGAGCAGATGAATTGACTTTGCTATGCCAACGAGAATAAGCTCATTTTGGTTTTCAACTTGAAGAAATCTGGCTCAGAACGCAAAATAGGCCAGTGATGGCTATTTACTTGTCTGACACTATTCCGACTCCAGACTTCATTTAAAAAAGTTGGGTTTGGGCAGCAATGAGTGTTACTGCAAGGTGCTGAGAAGTTCCTGCTTACTTGTGCCCTCATTGAGGGTTGTGGGCAGTGGCTGTGATGATGACATTTCATTATTTCAATTAAGTAACAGTAAAACATCCTTAACAAATTGAGACCCTCAGACTTGCCTATTGCTGCCTGCGAGGAGCAGCCAGCATGTCAAAGATACTGGTCTGAAGCAAAACAGGTTAAGGCAGAGGATGCAAGATTCCTGTTGCAGTGATGGGGAATTAGTCTCTCTCTGTCTGAAGGACTGGAAGTTATGAAGGAGTTGAGTACCTTGTGGGATTTCCTAAGCCTGTCAAAGTCCGGTTGCCCATAAAAGTCAATTAACCTTATTAATAATTTTACTGTACCTCTTTCTTACTTTTGATCCGTTGACATTAAACAACTTGCCCAAGCTCACACAGGAAATCTGTGACAGACTGGAGTGCTAAACCCAGATGGCTAGATTCCTAGTCCAGGTCCTTAGGCACTTTCTGGAGTAGCTTCTCTGTAAGCTAGATCCTGAAGAGCCTGTCAGTCAAGTGGCATTTCCAGCAAGCCATAATACCCCTTAGACTAGAAACCTACAAAGTAAACCTGCATTTTATAGCCATTTTTGCACAGTATTAGTGTGTCTTTTAGTGACACATCACTAAAAGCTGTCATTTGAAAACCTGAATTATAGAAATTTCTGAGTCTTATTTTAATCACAATCCTATGCTTAGCTAGAGAACCCCATGTAGAGGCGACTGACCTTGACTTAATTATATATGTCCACAGTGCCTAATTTGAGGTGATGTCATTTATCCCATGTTAAAGTTTCAGAAAGTGAGGGACTGCAATTTAATTTCACTGTTGCCTTGTACTGTTGCGGCAGTTTGACTTTGGCCTTGAGATGTAGTGGGACACTGTGTCCTTTAGGGGTTTCTCTATGGCCTGGCTGGAACTAGAGTTTCCTGCCAGGTCTGGGTACAGCTCAGACAGTGAGGCAGAGTTCTGTGGCCCTAAAGGAGCTCCAAGCAACACACTTCTGCTGTCTCCAGCACAGCCACTATATTAAATTTTTTTTTTTTTTTTTTTTAATTCTTGCTGTGAGATTGAAAATGAATTACCTAGAGGAGGGGTGTCCAGTCTGTGAACCTCCAAGGACAGTTTGTTTGATGCTGTACCCAGCTGTGATACTTTTTCCCGATAGCCCCTCAGGAGCAGAGCAAGGGCTGGCTGGGTTTCCCCATAATGAGCTTCCACTCACCACTTTTCTCTGGGTACCTACGGCCTCATCTTAGGATAACAGGGTCGGATACAGCATATAGGAGTGTGCTAGCATCCCTCTTACCTTGGTGACTCTTCTATCAGTTCACTTGTTCACTGAATCACAGAGGTTGGGGGTGGAAGGGACCTCAGGAGGTCATGTTTTCAACCTCCCTGTGCTCAAGCAGGGTCACCTAGAGCCAGTTGCTGAGGACCTTTTCATTAATACTTAGTGACAATGACAGCCAGGAGCCCACAGCAAGTTCCCAAGTCATGTCCAAGAAGGGAGCAACTGGGAACAGACTGCACACGAGCCCCTTGCTGGCTGCAGCCCACTGTAGATTCCCGCTGCCCTGGGATGCTGACAGGACCCCATGCCACATGTAACCCTCTCTGCCCTGAGAACGAGCTGAGACCCAGGCGGCTGGTGAGATGGGGCTGCTCGGTGGGCATGCTCCTGCTCACAGTGTGAGGTGGTAGGCAGCTTTTCCTTCTCACACTAAGTCTCCTTCGTGGCATTGTCTCTGCAGAGCTACAATGAAGAGTTTGTCAGCTAAATGTTTGTCTGCTAAATGTTTGCAATCAGTAAATGGTAGTTGGTAGGCTTACATGCGCCCCATGTACTCAGCGTCACAGAGACCAAAAATAGAAATGTGATTTTCTTTCTAACCTTGTGCGTCAGCCTGAGTAGTAAGAGATTCTGCGTCTTAGTGTTGCATTCTTCTTTCACATTACTGTTAAGATGTCTGATTGAATACTAAGTATTACTTATTCTATCAAAAATCACAATGGGATGCTCCTGCCTGCAATGTTTTATTGTTATGTTGAGCCTCTTTTCCTATATTGCAAATAACAATCACTTGTATAAATTTGGTGCCTGTTGCAGCATCTTTCTGCTTTCCTCTCAGATCTTTGTATGATGGCAGTGCATTGCCTATAAGCAATGAAGTAAGGAAGAATTTTTTATAAAGTTTAGGAGACTGCACATAGTTTTTCAGGTTATATGTTTGCCTAGTAAGAATGAATAGATCTGTAAACTGTTAAAAATAAATCAATGACACCTCTTTCTGGCTTCTGCTCCTGCACAGAAGGAGTAGGTTTGGAGTAAAATCCAAAGAGCTTGCAGGGACATATGCTGCCTACTTCCAGCTCTTGTCTAAGTTTCTATCATTGTATTAGAATTTCAAGATTACAGAACAACATGATAGGAGCATTTTACATGTCAAGTTAAAGTCTGTTAAGTCTAAATCCCTAACTTGGGGTTCCTTTCTCATTCTTTCCTTACTGAGACTACTCGGAATTTTTAATTTACACTGTTGCTGAAACTGATGTCTGTGGGTTTTATGTTAGTTACCTTTTTATAAAGCTTTTATCAAGTTCTTAGGAAATACAGAATCATAGAATCATAGAATCATTATGGTTGGAAGAGACCTCAAAGATCATCAAGTGCAACCATATACCTGATGCCACCATGCCCGCTAAACCATGTCTTCAAGTGCCACATCTAAACGTTTTTTGAACACCTCCAGGGATGGTGACTCCACCAGCTCCCTGGGGAGCCCATTCCAATGCTTAACAACTCTAACAGTGAAGAAGTTCTTTCTAATGTCGAGCCTGAACCTCCCCTGGCGCAACTTGAGATTGAGAGCATCTCCTCTTGTCCTATCTCTAGTTACTGGGGAGAAGAGCCCAATCCCCACCTCGCTACAACCTCCTTTCAGGTAGTTGTAGAGAGCGATCAGGTCTCCCCTCAGCCTCCTCTTCTCCAGGCTAAACAACCCCAGCTCCCTCAGCCGCTCCTCACAAGACTTTTTCTCCAGACCCTTCACCAGCTGTACTCTTCCTTATAAAGTCCAAAGTATATTGTCTGTCTGCTGAATTTCTGATGTAATAGTTAAGCAAAGTAAATTGTGCCTGAACACGGTAAGTGCAAATATTTATTTGCCCTAAAACATTTAAAGATATACAAACTTGGACATGATGAAAACCTGACTTACAACGTTATAATTCACACTTGGTGGCAGAGGCAGCTCCAGGTTCACTCTGTATTCTTCCGCCTGCAGGCATTAGCATGCATGGCTTTGGTGCAATTGTGCTCCAGAACTCTGCATGCAATCATTCAGTTTGTCCTGATAAATGAGAGTGCTTGTGCTTGCATTTTTACCAGCACATCTTTTGAGAATATATTTGAATGCTGTGGTTTCTAAACCACCTTCATCTGGGGGAATGCAGTTTTGCAAAGCCAGTGAAATTATTTGGTGAAGATAAAAGTGAGATCTCTGCTTTTATATTAGTTATGTAAAACAGGGGGAAAAAAAAAAAAAAGAGCGTGGTCCAGGATAGTAACTGTGAAATACACAGTTATGTGGCTCTAGCTAGGCTGGTATCTTACAACAAGTATTTAGCACAGGTGCAAGCATAAAGAGATTGCTCCTCTCAAAGGTCCATCTAGCTGGGTGTCCGGTGTTGGACAGTGTCCAGCAGTACTACCTAGGGGACGGCACAAGTGCAGGATGAAAATGTCACAGTACTTTTTGGAGTAATCTCCTGGCACCCAACCAATTAGGGGAAAGGGTCAGAAGCAGTCTGTTGGTATTTTATACACAAATACTCTTTGTGTATTTTTCTTCTATGGCTTTGTCTTTGTACCTTTTGAATCTCTTTAAAGCTAAAATTAAAAAACTAATAAGGCCTATGACAAGGAGATCTGAAGGTTAATAGCCAGCTGTGTGAGAAGAACTACCTTTCTTATTTTGAACCTGCTAATATCATTTGATACCCCTTAATTCTTTTATCGGAACTGTTCCCTGTCCTCTACCATGACACTAATGATTTTATAGCTCTCTGTAGACACCGTCGTGCTTTCTTTGTTCTGCTCGTTCCCTCTCTTGCCTTCCTCTCCCCCACCCCCAAGGTAGATGTGAGACTACTTGTCATTCACAGCTTCATGCTGAATTTGACTAATAAAGCATGATGAGAAAAACTGATGACATAAAATTGTTTTCACATTTTCAAAGTCAGGTGTTTCATTTCATAATTGTTAAATTAAACCACAAAACACATTAAACCACAAAACAACATAAGTAGAAAAAAAACCACAAACCTTGAGAAGAAAATGTTTTGCTTGACTCAAAGTACATTTTTTGAGGACGTTTTCAGGAGCTTACTTCCATGATAAAACAGCATTTTTTGAGTTTGTGCAAGACAGATAACAGTTTTTTTCCCTCTTGTAGAGAACGGAATCGTCTCTCCCAGTCCTTGCTCTGCCCACAGCACTCCCGTGGGACCTGTGCCTGTTCCACAGCAGAGCCAGATCAGAGTGGCAGCACCCACGGGCTCTACCCAGCGTGGGTCACTGTCTTCTAGCCCAAATCCAGGGTGCATGGGGTCTATACAAAAACAGGTTTCACTATGAAGAAGTTGCTCTCCCTGCAGCCTTTGTGCAAAACTTGATGCAAGGGTTTTTGGTTTTGCTGCTCCTGGTTTGGATTGATACCTTTTCTGTCTGATTTGACAGCTAACTAAAGGCTCAGGCTAATCATCAGTTTAACTCTGTTTCAGTCTGACTGCTTATTAGAAAGTTAAAAATAAAGCACAAAGAGCCCCGAACTTTTTTTTTTTTTTTAGTACTACTGTACTACGCAAAACTACAGACAAATATGGATACAAGGCAATTTTAGTCTTCTTAGGTACAAACTGTCAACTTCAGAAACCACAAGTACGTCATCAGGCCCTTTGCTTAGCTTTAATCTCTTTTTATAGCTAACCTGCAGGATCATGAAAAGTTCTCTGTGGCTCTGCGGTAGTAACTAACTCTGATAGATGAGTTTTATTGATAAATCTGAAATTCTGTGCAGTTGAATGCATTAGCTGACTGCTACCTACTATGGCAGTGGCATCCACAGAGATTACCTGAACACTCATGGCCAGATACTTCTGATTTTGGGGTGATGAAATCTTTGATTGTCTGGTTGGAGATATTGGTTGGAGATATTTTGGACCTGGGTATCAGAGAAACTGGGACATTTCTGCAGCTCCTGCCATGCCTGTCTCCAATCAGAGGTCTAAAATGGACTTGGTCAAAACAGAGATCACTTTGGAAGAACTGACCGACCCTTCTCAGACTCAGTTTACAAACAGGTGAAATAGGAAAATGATGCCATCTGTCCCACAGCAAAGTAACTGTTCTGATGCTTAATTATGTTTTAAATAGCAATAACAAACAGGGTAGTGAGAATTTTTTAGTTAGTGACTCTCAAAAGACTTTATCCATTTAGAAGATGAGGTACATGGAGGCTGAACATTTGACAAAATGATAGGGGGATTGATAATGAGTGATTTGTTAAGCTGTTACTGCTAGTTTTCTTTGTAATAGAGTAAAGTGTGAGAGACCTGATTGAGAGGAAAAGTACTCCAGATATGTGCAGGGAAATGGTTATGCTCTGAAGGTACATTAGTGCACATCTCAAGCCAACTGGCATCTAGATGATTAGCTTAAACCTTGGAAGAAGTAGAATGAAGACAAGTCACATTTTATGCTTTTACAGTTTCTTTAAGGATCAGGCATATCAAAAACCTTAAAGTGGCAAGGCAGAGCCCTCCTGTTTAAAAAAAAAAGTGCTCAGCAAACTCTAGAGCAGTTAGTGTAATAAAAATGGTGAGGAAAATCTGGAAATAGTGCTATATGGGGGATACAGAGATGAAAATTATATGCCTTTTTATATGTAACTTGTGTATGGACTGAACTTAAATATTGCTTTTAGTTGCTGGCATCTAGTTATTAGAAACATGTAGGAAGACAGACTGAAGGAAGTTCAATAGAAATTCACTGTATGAATTGGATGGAATGTGGTATATGATTAAATACCTTTAAACATTTTCTGTTAAAAAATATAGTCTTTCAATTCAGTGTACATTAAAATACAAATAGTAGTCAAGAAAAAAAAATCAGTCAGCAGAAAACAAGAGCAAAACAAGCTACAGCTTTTAATTTTTCTTTGTTTTTACTGTGGAGAAATGGAGCAGAGCAGCGTGATGCTTGGTGTTTTATTCTAAGTGCCACAACGTAAAACTGGAGAGATTGGATGAGTCTTTGAAGCAAGGGGAATATTTTACAAACTGACAATATACAGCAAGATAGAGTGGTTAGATGGGTAAGTGGCTACAAGCCTGGATAACTCCACATTATATTTTGTCCCCTTTTCAAAAAGCAAGGGAGTTAGATTTCTGTTCTTACAACTCAAGAGGGAAAAAAAGGTGCAAGTATCTAATTGTGCATGTTTGTGACACACTGTTCCTGTGCCCGAGTAAGTTTAGAGGCCAGCTGTATTTTGGAGGCTCTGGCCCAGCCTGCTGTCCCCTGGCCTCGCTCACATACACTTCTCCGAGAGGAAACGAGATGGAAGGGGGCTGCGTGGTGTTGCGGTGTGGTGGAAGGAGTTGATGTGTTTGGATGTCAATGCGCTCTGGAGCTGGGTGTGGTGTCCTGCAGGGCTGTCTCCATCTTCTGCTCTCCTCCCCGGAGCCAGCAGGTTTCTGTGTTTGAGCCCGACTGGACCAAGTTGAGCTGGGATGGGAAAGGGGAGTAAATGGTGCTGCTGGGCTGAGCCAGGCTCTGCCTCCTTTACTTCTGCAGAGTAATACCTTGCTCTGTTAAAGAGAATGGAAATATTTGCAGAGTAAGGTACCACTTACTAGTAATAAAAGGGCCTGAGTCTAGTCTTATATTAATATTTATTTAACACCACAGTGTTAAGTGACTCTGTAGAGGAAGGAAAGCTATTTATTTTTCACACAGCAGAGGCACTTTGAAAAACAAGAGATGGTAATGTGAAGTTTCTCAGAGGAGTGAGCGGCATGAATGCTGGACATGTGTGTAAAAAATTCTGGAGGAGCGTACTGCTTTCAGCTCACTGGGTGGAAATTAAAACCAAATAATCTGTGTGTCAGCAGGATACCAGAGAATAATTTTGGAGCCTGCTGTTGTTTTCAGATTTATGTTTTTATTAATTTACTTCTTGATTTTAAACCCAAAACACAGCTAGTACAACTGTAGGCCTAATAATACTTTACAGTAGTGCCTGGGATCTCTAAAAGGGTAAAAAGACAGAGGGATATTGTAATCTGGTTTTGGATTATGCTGCCTGACTGACCTACAGTCATTGTTTTCCTTACTCCCAATAGAAGGAGGAAGTGTCTGGGTGGGATGTGTGGGCAGGTATGTCAAAGCAGAGACCTTGCTTTGTATTTCATAAGAATTTCTTGTAGTCCTTTTTCCCTTCTGGAACATTTGGATTTCTTTTCTTTTAAAATATTAGAATTGTTTTTCCAGTTAAAAAGTATTTTCACTATTGCCTTGAAACCTTCATCACCAGTATCTTTTTCGTGACATGGTTGACACTGTCATTCGTTTTGCTCATGAAGCAAATGTATGGAATCAGATCTGTTTGCTATAGCTGAGGACGGCTAACAGTGTTCAGTAAAAGCAATGTAATCAAACTAAGAAAACAACTTTTGATGCACACGCTAAATTTTGAAATGCTGCTGCTTTGGAAAAGTCATCTTTCATGTGGTTGTGATTCAGCCTAGAGATGAGTTCCAGGGAGAAATGAGAAATAGAAATGCACGTATTGGCTGGTAATTGTGTGAATAGCCATGAGTGGTAGTTCAAAGCCAGCAGGTTTCAACTATCGGGTTTCTCCTAGTTTGCCCTTTCACAAATAGCAATAGTGGTAAGGGACAAGCACTTTTGCTTGTTACTTTGTGGGGTCTGAATTATTTCCTAGATGAATACATGTTCCTCTGCAACATGGTAGATGATAATATTTTCTGTGTGCCATATTTCAGTGCAGGTTCAACAAGAAAAAAATTTCTCTTGGTTTATTATTTTATGCAAATTGTTTCCTGTAGCAAGAAGAATTTCAAGCACTATCTAGATCATTACTGGTATAATTAATTAGTTCATTAAAAAGTACCACAAAAGAAATGTAAATCACAGTGCCCATCTATTCTGGGCAGATAATTGAAGTATACGCTGTAAAAAAAAAAAAGGCACATACCCAAACAAACAAAACCTTTTCCTTGGTTTAGAAATGGAATAGATGGTTGGGCAGTTCTTTCCCTTTTCTATTTTTAACAACATGATGGCAGCCAATATAACTCGTTTTGTGAATATGAAGACTGAAGTAGGAATATGACAGCTCTGTACCATTCAGGATTATATTTGCAGAGAATTAAAATTATACCAAAGATATGGACTTCAGTTTCCATGGTGTGGTGGTGAAATATGTGAGATGGTCAATGCAGATAAAATATCTGTTTCTTTGCTGCTGTTAAGCATTTTCTTGTCCATGGTGAATACGTTTACCTGTGCTTAAAGTTTAGCACTTGCATTTGCTTTTGACACAAACGCATGATCAATAGTGTTCATGCTTAGCAGCCATTTGACTCTGCTTACCGCATCTATAGGGGCTACATGCACTTTGGCAGCTCATCCATGGTGGTAGTAATGGAAAAACATGTGCTTCCCCCGGATCATGCTACCCATGTGCTTCTCACCGGCAGGACCTGAGTCGGCCACCTCTCCTAGCAGTGGATCTGTACTCCGCCTTGATGGAGAGACAAGGTGGCTCAGCCACCATTGCAGTCACCTTCATTTATGATTCCACATTGTTTTTCTTAGGGCAACATTATGCTTTTTTGAACAATGTATGGTGAAGAGCGTATACCAAAGAACTTAAGTGTACAGATATTCTACCTCCTTCAATGCAAACCTTTAATTTATTACTTTTTTTTTTTTTTTAAATTGAAAACATGTTTTACTTTAAGGTAACCATTCATTAAACTGAAAGCTTAATCAGCACTTTGAGAATCTGTGAGATGATGAACAGTGTATTGTTAAGCAGTGATCTCTTCTGGGAAGTTAGTGCTTTATCAGCAGATATCAGAAATCAGACTTGGTCTGAGCTGTGAGAGTAGTTGCAGCTATAACCTAGCATTTTCTTCATAGATTCAATACTGCAAATGACCAAAAAGGTTAATTATCTCCTTGGAAGTTTTCAAAGGAAAAAAAAAAATTCTAGCTGAAAATGTCCTTTTGAGAATTAGCTTGTAATAGAAAAAAAAACCATACAAAACAGAAATGCTGAAAAAAAAGAACTTGGAAGGAGGAAAAAAAAGTGTCCTTTCCCCATTTTCAATTGTTTTTCAGGCAGTAAAATTAGGGAGCTAGCCAGTTTAGAAAAGTAACTCTTAAAAATAAATCTTAATACTAAAGTTAGCACTTAGAAGTGCAAGACCGTACTATGTATATTAGTTATTCTTCCTTTTGTCCTAAAACCTCAGCAATCCAAACTCCTTCTGTAAATCTTATGAGGAGCAGGGCAGAAATTTTAAAGGGAATTACTGACAGGGAACATCTTCTCAAACTACAAAAAATTATTTAGAGTTACAGGGGGTTTTCTTCCAAACATACTCATTATTATGTCTTCTAAAAAAAAAAATAATTTCCTTACTTCCTCAAATTATTTCTGGGCTAATTATTTTTTTTAACAATATTTTTGAACATATCTGACATTTAATTTGTCCAACTCTGAAAAGTACATGGCCTGTAACATGGCACAAAATTCAAATGATCATAAAATGTTCATGATGGGCAAATTTATTTCCCATGTTTCTCTTGGTTGCATCTGAGTTATGCCGTTGAGAGTTTCAGAAACAAAAGCATCAGATTAGATTTCTGCTTGCATTACTTGGTGCTGGGAAGCTAAGCATGCTGCGGACAGGTGCCAACTTCTTTGAGGTGATTTTTAGAACTCTTTGATAGAGAAACATATTCTTTGGTATAGAGGAACAGGTTTAATGGCCAAGTTCAACCTCAGCTCTTTGAGAATATGAAAATACTTCTCTGAAATAAATCTGGAAACTGATACAGAGAACAAGGGGCTCAAATGTAAATATTTCGGTATAACCTGATGATGCCGTTTTGCAGTACTTTCCTCCCAGCATGGGCTATTTCAAGTCTTCTGGGCTTGCCTATAAAAAGGCAATGTCTCCTTATTTTCCCTCCAGTTTTCAGTGTTTGGATTACAGTTTTTCTACCACTGATCCCAAAGAAAAAGTATTTTATGTTGCTGGAATGTGAATATCCATTTCGCTATGAGAAACAAATGTCCTTCTAGAACCATGTTACTTACTCCAGTGTTTGCAAATCAACATTTCCAGACAGAATAAAGCACACAGTTGTTTCATAGTTATGCATATATTGTAATTAAATTGCCTATTTATTGCTGTTCTTACCAATTTTTCTAACAACTTGCTTACAATTTTTTGGCCAATTTATATGTTCTGTGATTTCCTATCAGAACATTCCAGTGAAGGACAAAGAGATTCATTCAGAAAAAGAAAGTAGAATTATTAAAACATAAACAATGAAATGAAAACAATCTGATAACAAATTGCTTTTTTTCCCTCATTTCTTTCAGGATAACTGGTCACAGCAGGGATAATTTTCAACTTTTTTTTCTTTTTTCAAATGTAAGTGCATTGTCATAGTGCAAACATTAAACTGGAATTAAGGGTGATGGTTGTGTATTTATTATGCAGAGTATGCCTACCAGTTTAATGATAGACTTCCACATCTAAAATTATCAAAATTTGTACCTCATCAGCACTGAAAAAGAAAAGCCACTTGCTATGTTTATTAATTGATTTATTGCTTCTAAAAGCATGTAATAATGCAAGAGCAAAATGGTTATTTATGAAATGAAATCTGTAATGAATTCATTACATTTGGTTGCAATCACTAGTATTACAATCAGAGTTATTTTGCCAACAATACTGAAAAAAATTGTACAAAATGAATGGTGACCTGGACCATCTTTTGCTGTTGTGAAAGCAGAGCTGTGGTGAGCTGCTGAACACAGGGAAGGAAGTGAGCTGAAGTGAAGGAGCTGCTTCAAGCACTTCTGGAGAATATTCTGAGTAAGGTAGTTGTTGCGATGGAAAATGGTCAGGTCCCAGGCCACCCAGGGCTGTATGGAATATGGGCGTGTTAACACCTCGCTGTACAACCAAAAATAACACAGAAGCTGGTTGTAAGACTTTGGCCGATAATTGCTTTCATGTTTCCCCCCCCAGTATCGTTGGAATACATTCTGTATTCAGATGCTCTAGGCTTCAGATCCTGGGGGTGGTGACCACGCTGCGCTACTCACGGTGGCCTGACCCTGCTGCCCGTCCTTCTCTCGCAATGACAGCAGCTCCAACACTGACTCCCCCCTCCTCCATTCCCAGCCCCTTTTCCCTTCTTGCGCGTCCGTCTTCTATATGACATTCTCCATGGTGTCCTCTAGATATGCTAGGGAAATACTGATTAGTCTTGGGGAATGTGGATGAGCAACTTGTCTGAGTAATTCCTGTGGAAATGAAGTCATAGATGTTAGTAGAAATGGCTTTAATTTGTTTCTTTTCCTAATATATCTCATCACGGTATTTAGAATTGTGACTCAACCTGCTTTTACTCTGTTCCATTCATTGTGCAGTTTAGTATCTCAGCATTCACTTCAGTTTTCAGGTGCTTAATTGACTTCGTTTTTCTACAGTGACGTCCATGATTTTGCTTATATCACCGTAAATCTCTTCGATATTATTTTAAAAGCCTCAGTGCTGAGAATCTCCCAAAGCAGAGAAAAGAAAATATTGCAATATAAGTGATTTGCTTTTTGGTATTAGTTTTACAATTTTAATTTGTAGAAAAGGTAGAACATACTTGGAATTATAGAAAACTCTGATCCTAGTTGATATCTGCCAAATCAACGGCAAGGCAGCCAGAGACTGACAGCAGCACACCAGAGACATGGGACAAAGCTCTTCCTCTTTTACTGCTCTCCCTTCTCCTATTTGCTTCTGTCGTCTGCTGCCGTTTAGCCTCTAGGTTACGCTGAGATGTGAATGCTGCATGAAATCTAATCCTGATGCAGAACTGCATTTTGCTCTGAACGATCTTCACATCCAAGGTGTACTTCCCTTTTCTAAACCCACTTGAGGCTGGCTTATCTGCTTGAACATGTGACAAATGTAATGAATCTGCAGACATACTCCCCAAGCTGTTTCCTTTTTTCCTTGGTTGCTTTGAATTTTTCAGATTCTCAGGCTGTGATAATTCTTAATGTTTTTTCCATTTCCTGATGGACTTTTACTGTTTGCCTCTGTTAAAAAAGCATATATTCTTTGTTTGTATCTTAATTTCCAGCAGCGTTTCTATGCACAGATTCTGGATGATGAATGGCTTGTGTTTGACTGATTTTCTAGCTTAACCATAGCATTAGGAAAATGAGAGATATTAGTGAAAGAGTTGGAAAAGAAAAAAGTGCACTTGCCCAATGCTCAGCAGCATGCATCTCTTCTGCCTCACTGGAGGTTGAAGGCGAGGGCAGAGCTGCCTTCACGAGAGAGGAAAGGTAGAGCAGATGGTATAAGATGAAAGGTTCAGGATGGGCCAGAAATCTGATTTCACATGATGGTGAAGAATTTTTTAACTGTGCATTTAAACTAACGCATCTGAGTGCTAGCCAACCCACCATTGTAGACCAACAGCTAGTTCTTTCTTTTTGCATATTGAAAGTATTTTTATTTGCAGGCACCCTTTGGTTCTGAGAACTAGGTCATTAAAAAAAAACACTTTATAGTTTAAGATTCACAATAAAATAGCAAGAGTCACAGCACTTGCCAGCTCCTGTGATTTCATAAAAAAACTCCATTTGGTGCTTTTTCCCCTGATGGCACAATTCCTGGAGACAAGCATCTATGCAAGAAACCCAACTCATACGTTTAGGAATCCCACAATTATAAATATTTGGAAATGTGTATGATACGAAACCTAAAAAGCAGGGTATTTTTGGTTTTTAATCTTGTGAATTCCAAAGCTATTCTCATGGCCTTTTAATGATGATAAGCAGTAATTTTGTTGATAATATGGTCTTCTCCCTGTTATGAAGAAAAGAAGAAAAAAGCAGTGAGGTTATTTTATACCCTTCTTAGCATTACTTTTCAAGGTCTTTTATTGATCCTGTGTTTTATAGATAGCCAACATCTTTTAAATCAAAAATTTTATTTTTGTTTAAATTGGGCTGTAATTTTAAAAGCACTAAAATAATATTTAAACTTTTACATTTGTTTGCTGTAACATTTATTTATAATATAGCTGCTTCGATATGAAATAAGAGAAAGGCAAGAACAATCTAGTCACAAGCCATAGCACTTTCATTAAAGATTTTGGGTATGAGAAGGTTTTCACAGAAATGTATTTTGTTATTCTGTTGTAAAGATGTAGGCATACACTTATATAGCAAAACTACATTTTACTTCACACAGAAATATGACATATATATTTATGCATATGCAATTAACTTTTGTAGGCATCTGATTAAAGCACTAAAAGAAATTCTACAGGACTTACTGATATATTAATATTCAATAAAATGCCCTAAACAATTTTTTTTTAATTCCACCTACTATATTTACTTGAATAACAAACAAACATATCATTTCAAGATGTTTTTAGGAATATGTTCCTTCTTTTACAGCTAAGAAGTATGAATAGTACAAAAAAAAAGCTACCTGGAGAAACTGTAGAGAATTCCCAACAATTTCAAGTAATAGGAAACAGGATACTGCTTCTTAACAGATATGGAGCAACCTCACCACCAGCTGGGAGCTTGCTGTGGCTGCCAAAATTGGCTTTTTGAAAACATTTTCCTGGCCACAATGGATGTTATGCAGGCTGATTAAAGGTCAATATAGCATCCATCAGTAATCTTTGTTTTTCATGTGCTGGTCTTTTAAGACATGCTGTTCTTCCAGCCCTTTTAGAGTTGGTGGTCAAATAGTTTTCTGCCAATACATTTTCTTTAATTTGAAAGCAGAGAATGGCATAGCACTGCTTTTGATCTAAAATATTATAGTGCTGAACTCCAAGAGGAAATAAAATGTGACTTCAGGACCATTACTTACCAAAGAAAGAGTAAGGCTTATGCCAAATGGATCTACATTGATCGTGGATAAATTTAGATGGAATTCAAAATAAGATTTCTAATTATTGAAAAGATCAAATGTTGAAACTGGCTTTAAAAGAGGGAAAAAAAGTCAAATTAGGTCTAAGACAGAACTTGTTAAGCTGATGGAGAGGATGCAGTTGTCTGTGACAGCACAGGATTGGACTTGGAGGAGCTGTCATTGCCCTCCAATGTTCCCCTGTCCTGCTTGCAAGAACTGGTTTATTGCTTTGTTTTTTCCATGTTATTGGAAGAATCACATGGGCCCTTAGGACCATGCCTGCATGAGGGTGTTTATGCTTGAGGTGCAAAGTCTGAAACCTGCTGAGTTGGTTCTGATTAATGCATTAAAAGAAATTCTACTAGACTTACTGATATATTAATGTTCAATAAAATACCCTAAACATTTTTTTGAATTCCACCTGCTATAATGGCACTGGCAGAGCCAGAAAGGACCAAAAAGTATGTTTGGCCTTTCCCTTCTTCATATCCCCTTCCTTTGCCCTCTCAAACCTTGCTGTTATTACACAGACAGGTCTGTGTGTACAAATGTTCACACACACTAGTGGAAGAGCCTTTGTCTTGAGGCGTCCATAAGCCCTCCACTTTTAGCATTTATTCCAGCAT
Organism: Cariama cristata; assembly: GCF_000690535.1. Taxonomy (NCBI): domain Eukaryota; kingdom Metazoa; phylum Chordata; class Aves; order Cariamiformes; family Cariamidae; genus Cariama; species Cariama cristata. Next base: position 27,246 of record NW_009596400.1, read on the forward strand.
GGCTTCTTTCTGTATACATCTAATTACTTGGTTTTGTCACTCTTGAGACATCAAGTCAAGTAACCTATGCAGCAGATGTCCTTCCTGTGTTTTACATCCGTTGCCCCTGAATTATTACATAAATGCATCTACCAACTGCCTTATTCTGCTCTTAGTTATAATTGCTTCCACAAATAAGCTATATGAGCTGAAGCCACTGCATCTTCTTCTGTGTGATTATACAATAGTGGGGTGTCTGCGTGTCACTGAAATCACCCCTCTGTGCTAAATCTGCCTCTTGCCAATGGACTGGGCAATGAAAATAGATTGAGAAGGTAACGCCGATTTGTATCTACGTCTAAAGTGATGCCTTACCACAAGAAGATTAATCTAAGGGATTTTTGTTTGTTTTATTTTAATTTAAGACAACTAAAAAAGGTGAAATCTTTCTTTTACAGAGTAGAAGGATAAATTAGTATATTTTTAGTCTGTGCCATTTTGCTGTCAGATGATATATTCTATAACCTGGGCTAGATTCTCATTTGATTATAACTTAATAAATTCTCTAAAGCAGCATTTTAAAAGGAAAAAATAATGTAGGTTGTATTTAAATGGTGGTATTAATGGATTTCAAACAGTAAACTTAACCACTTAGTAAGAATTAGCTTCATTGATAAGGTTGCAGTATTGCAGTACGGGAAGTTTTTCTAACTCGTCTTGGGTGAAAAGGATTAGCCTCATGACAGAGTTGTCTTGATGGCTAATTTTAAATGTGGCTTTACTGCAGTGGGATTCAAACATGTCTAAAAAAAAACAACTACCGCAGCTTAGATTTGAAGAAAGCTGGCATTTAAAAGGCTAAATGATTCTCTGTCACTTACCCATGACTGGAAAAGTCAGTGTGAAAGGAATCTCTGATTTCTACCGTGGCTGCCACAACAATAACAGTGTCTTTATGTTAGTGATTTTGCCCTGCTAAAAAGCAATCGTAGCACAACATTCATTAAAAATGGCAGGTTTTGTTTGCTAACTTTGAATGTATGCTGTAATATTTTGGCAATGCTGAAGTATTCCTGACAGAGAGATGATAAACAGATGTCTTGTGATTTAACTCCCCATTGATTGCAAAATGAATTGATTTTTATTTAGCATATTTAAAGCATGACCCAGCAAAGAAAACTGATGTTAGTCCTAATCCATTTTTAACAGCGATCTTGTTAGCGCTCCCCAAAGCATTGCTTTCGTGTTATAGATAGAAAAGTACGGAAGTGTATCTATATGAGCTGTTCACTATAGGGAACGCCTCTCCCTATTCCCTCCTGAATCCCTGCCACCCAAATCTGCTCTTTGTTTCCATTCATTTTACAGAACCTGTGCTCTACCTTGGAAGCAAAACATTGCAGGAACTTGCTAATGCTGGGAATGGACAGACATTTAATGCAACAAAGAGCTCATGTTTAGAATAGCATTCATGATCAAGAAGAGGCAACTGTGGACAATTAAACATGAGAGGGAAACTGAAATATTCCTTCATCACCAACATCATCTCTCCTTCCATTTTTCCCCATGGTGGGCCACTGTTGAGGAACCTCAGTTGAGCACCATGCACCAGGAGCCCCCAGGCATGCGGTCCCTGCTCCTTGGGCTCTCTGATGGCATTTGCCACGGAGACCATGAAAGATGAACAAAATTAAGGAGAAGCCATGAGTTTCTCAGAGGGATTTTGGAAGACCTGTGCTGCTTTGTGTTTGAAATGTTCTGTTTTCTCTGAAGGAAGGGGAAAAATGTGTTCCTGTTCAAACTGGGCACTGAAAGTGAGTGGTGGTGTCAGGGAATTGCCAGTGCAGCAAGGCCTATGGCTGACATGAAGGGAAGGGATGGAGGAGAGGAGGAGAAGCTTTCTGAACTCTCCATAAAGATTATAAAGGTGGAGGCAGCGCCTCTGCTTAGCTAACTGTAGGGGGAATCTCCTCCACATCTACATGCATATTGTGCGTAGGATAATGATACTACAGTACTCTTCACTTGTGGCTGAGTTTGCCTTTATGTTGAAATCATATAGGGTTACTTTTGCCTTCTGTTGCCCCCCATCCAAGTGGCCTACCCTTGTTACACTGTACAAACCTTCCTGAGTAAGTCTAAAGGCTGCAGCACAGACTGATGATAATGCAGATCTCAGTGTTGAGCTGTTATGAGAGGGTAAGACCCAATATTTGTAGGGTGTGTTTAGCCAAAATGGACTTTTAGAACAGAAAAGGTACCTTTATAGAATTATTTGGGAAATCTGGTTTTAGGTTTTTATTGATTCTATGCATAGTCATTAGGAAAGGTCCAACTTTGTCCGCTGACAGCATCATAAATCTATGTAATTCCAGTAGGAGAAAAAAACCAGGGAAGAATGCTTGGTTTGTGTCACATAACCAGAGAGGATCAGTGCAGGTGATGGTGTGGGCAGTAGGCAAGTATAAGTTTTGAATGGCTGTAATGGATAGGAGGACGAGTAGGGAATTTTACGTAGAAGAGCAGAAGTCAAGATCTTGGCTTAAAATAGTGAAAAATATAATCCCAGAAACCCTAAAGAGTAAGGTCTTTCTGGCTTCATATTGGACAGAGAAGCAGATAAGGTAAATCCTTAAATCTACAACTACTGAAATATTTCTATTACTCCATTCCAGATGTTCCATTCGGGATCAAAGTAGTAATTTATAAACTGTAGTACAAATAGGTATAAAGAATAAAATTCCAGCCCAAATGAACTATCAGTCTAAGCAACTTTAAATATTGAGAACTCCAACAAATTCAGTGAACGATAGAAAATTACACTCTCATCAAGAGTTCATTTGCTAGAAGGGTACTTTAGTTCAGCTAATCAAAAATGTTTTCTATTACTGTGTAGGGCTGTCAGCAGTCAAGCAAAATAAATGGCTCGATCCTGGATGCATTGGAAATAAATGTATTTGGATCTTAGTGCAGTTGTATCAGCTATTTGAAGATTATGAATGATAAAAGGATAAATTTGATGGTGCTGACTTCAATAAAGAATAACATTAAGGTAGCTGCAGGCATGCAGCTTTTAAGAGGTTGCAGTACAAAAATTTGCCTTTATGCCTTTATAGTATATGCCTGCAGGAAAACTAGTTAAAAGGCAAATAAACATTATAAAAGAACTAAGAGAAAAGCTTTTTCTCATAGTAATTGAGAGAAATCGGTTATGAACTGTTGAATCTACAATGTAATTTAAATATGTCATTTCCTTCTCAAATTAAAGTCTAGGAGTTGCTGGCAAATTATCCTTGTAGAAGATTGTGATGCTGTTGCTGGTCTATGCTTTCACATTTATACATCAGTTGTTTTGTTTCTAGAAGAGAGGTAGTCATAGGGAGATCCATAATTCCTTTGAAACTTGCTTCTAGAAGGAGGTATACTGTCCACCAACTAAGTGTAGGTGGGGTCAAATTTTCTCCTGATAGCTGCCCTTCCACCCTCCAGTCATTCAGGACAGACTGATCTGGGGACTAGCCAGTAGGCGTAAGATCGGCAAGAAGATCAGTCACAAGATCAGCAACAGCTTTTGCCTTTTTGTGTGTGTGATCAGCACCCCTGACCAGCCCTGCTCCTCTTTGGATATCTGCTCCATTGTGCAACTGGACTTAGGGCAGAATGATGCCATTTGTTCCAACCTTTTGGTGAAACCTGACCGGGACTCATAGGTTACGCTGTCTTCCCCTTCAGTATTGCACCTCAGAGATCACAGCTGCCTCTTTGAAAGCACTAGCAGAAAAATACCAACAGCCCCTTTTTCAAGTGAAGTGTACATCACAAAACCAGAACCATTAGTTGGTTGTCATCTTAACAAACATGGAGATACTTGATGGTTTTAATGGATGCAGTTGGTTTACACACAGCTTGAGCAGACAGAAATACTACATATCATTCTTCCAAGTCAGCTTTAAGTCACACTGGGAGGGCAGTAAAGGAAAAAGCACTGCCATCGCATGAATCATATCATAAATCATAAAATACAAAAGGACTGAATGCTTCTTTACTAGTGTAGGTAGAGAACATGCTGTTGAGTAGAGAGTCTTAATGCCACCGATTTCTATGTGTTGTTAAAAGGGAATTGTCTAGTCAAACTGGGCAATTATCTCTTTCAAAGACATCTTTGTAAAGGGAAATCAATATCGTTGTTAATGATAATAGGTTTCCAACAGTAGTATGAATGTACCTGGTAATTTCTAGGCAATTGACTGATAAAAACAAGTTCCTTATACTTGATTGCATTTATTTTTTTGTCCTCTTCATAAAAGTGGCTCTAGGAAACTCTTGTGTATCTTGGATTAGCTAGCCAGCCAGCCTGGTTTCAACCCTCTGGTTAAGACCAAGGTAGAGAGCTGCTAGTTCATTGTGTATATAATCCACTTCTGCCTTTTTCTTTTTGAATATTGCAAAATCTGTAATTCAGACTCTGCAGATGTGTATCACTAATTTCTGGAACTTTACACCAAGTTTAGTTTGTCACGAGGAGCAAAACAAAACTTCTGTGGAAGATCATGAAAGCAAATGGTGGAAAATAGTTGTTTCCAATTAAATGCTATGACAGAACTGTGAGATTCCTACAAGCCTGAATTTTACTTCAAAGAACAAAGGGACTGAACAAAATCAACCAAGATCTTTAATTGCAATTTCTGTGTATATACATTTATTTATTTATTTATTTATTTATTTATCAGATCCCTGCAATAAATGTTGTAACAAAATGTTTACATGCTCCTTTTTCATATCCAGATCAGCCTCAACATTGTTTACAAAATACTGACAGTAAAGGTGTCACTCTAAAATGGATTTTGACACTGTTGTCTTCCATTCATTGGAGCATAGCACCAGTAAATTGGTATGAGTTTTTACAGACAATGGTATTTAAAACAATCCTTGACTCAGCCAACAGCTATGATTTATTGTCAGTCAGTTGGAGCTGCCAAAACACCAGAAGCAAAAAATTGCTTTGGAAAAGGTTTGTATGGGTGGTGTGCTTGCTTTTTGCCTCTGTGGCTGGTGTCAACTTCAGTAAATTCCAGGAAGGAATTTACAGGAGAGGGATGAAGCCGAGGTAGAAAAGTAACCATCAATGAGATGGGGTTTCATTTGCGTCACTGGAAATTGGTAGATAGATCATTGGCAATGCTGTTGCTTATCAGCAGCATCCTGCGTTACCATAGGCAGTCCACTCTCTCTCTTGCCCTGTACGTCAGCTAATATTTGTTCTTTCTGACCACCTGTGTAGGAGGAGAGGATGAACTTTTTTTAACTTGGTGTGTCTTGTAGCACTGAGATACTGTTTTCTCACTGCGAGGAAAGAATTATGGAAGTGAGGCTATATTTTCCTGTTTTTCCACAGAAGATATCAGCGTTTTTCCCTATGGCACTGTGTTCATGCTCAATGTTCACTGGTAGTCCTACAGGCAGCCTCACCCCTGAATCAGTTGATTGTGATATTCAAAGCATTAAGGAAAAAGACCCAGCAAATGGAGTTTTCACCGTAACAGTCCTGTATGACTATCGCTGTAGACATCTTGCAGTGATTTAATCTGTTTACTAGAGACAGAAATGTGTAGCCACTGCAAACTGTCTATAATAATTAGTTCATGATAACAAAGTTATGCCTGGATGATTGCAATGCAGACTCCTGAGTGCATTTTTATGGGAAAATATTAACAGTGCTGAGTTAGATGAAACTGAACTAATCCTGTTGTTATCTATTCTATTTATATTTTATAAGCAAGAGCTGTCAGCCTAACCAATGCAATAGAAGTGATTTATATACAGTTATTTATGAAATTATTTGAATGAAATCTCAGTGGCAGGTAATGACCCTATGCTGAGGTATGTGTCAGTGGGTGTTTTCTCTAGACCCTTCAGACAGAGGTACTCCAGTTTCTCCAACCAGGCTGCTGCTTCTCTTCCTTGAGGTCTGCACTAAAGGTGGCTAAAGGGATAGCCACAGTTTCTCATGCAAATAGATATTGCCTATTGTGGAAGGTTATCTACCATGGCTTTTTCCCACTAACACCCTTTTTCCTGACATTTTGCCCTTCTGATGCAAGCTTGCTGTGAGCAGCTTTGCCATCCTAGTGTGATGGTTCTGAAAATGCCTCCTGTGAGAAGCAGAAACTGGTTTTCTTCAGAATTTCCCATTCATTTTTGAAGGGAAATAAATTGATCCTCAGTTGTTAAGACCTTCTCTGAGGCATATATTTGAGAAGACAGTGCATGGAGAAGGGTACCGATGGTCCTTTCTTTGGTACAAAAGCAGTGTCTAAAACCCTGCCACTGAGCTGAGGAAAATAGCTGCTGCACTTTGCATGTTCTATGGGAAGGCTGGAAAGCATCTTACCAGTGTCTACAGAATGGTTTGCTAGAAAGCAGGGACATATTTCAGGTTTTTTGAGGGGACATGCTGAAGGAAGTGTGTTGCCTAATGGTTAGATGCTGCATGCTTACACAGGTGGGTTGCTCATTTCTGAGTGAGACATGCCTCTGATTTTCTACAGACATGGGTGTTGTCTGCCATTGTCTAATTCGAACACTGATATTGCCTTCATCAGAAATTACGTGAGGCTTTCCTGCTTCCTGAAGAGGCAGGAGGAGATGTTCAGCCAGTAGCTGACGTGACGAACTGCACAGATGTTTTAATGCTGTTTGGGACAGCGATCGTAACTGAAGCCACTGTTTCTTAACTTGAAGTTCACTGAGCATTTTCCCTGAAAAGGTGTCTTCTGGGGAAAAGTGCATGTATGTCATAGACTTATCCTTGCACACGTACAGGTCCCAAAAGAAGGACACGGCAAATACAGCAATACTCAGCCCAGGGCTTTACAAATCAGATTGAGCTGAGCTTCTCTTTTCTGTTTCCACTTGTCCTGCTATCCCTTTGAGATTTTCCTAAATGGTTCCCCAATCCAGGAGCAGTTTCCGTTGTAGCAGTGATAGCCAACTGCTCGGTAGTTTCTCACTGAAAAGGGTACCTGGGCTATTCAGGGCTTTGTCTGACAACCATGTGGGAGGTGGGTGAGAGCAGTACACCTTCCAGGAAAGTAGCTGACTGCTCCAAGAAGGCTGCTGTGGGACTGGAAGGAGAAATAAAGGATGAGGACCCATCTCTTCCAGCAGTGGCTCATTGGGAGGCAGGTGGTAGAGGGCAGATGGGGGTGGAAGGAGCAGGGAGAGCTCTGGGGGCTGTAGAACTCCCACTTAACGCAGCAGATGCTCAACCTTGGTCTGTGCTCCTTTTTCTGCAGCTCTGCTCCTCTTGGAGCTGGTGCCAGGGGAAGGGATTTGCATGTCTGACATCTTTCAGCCAGTTTTAAAGCAAAGCGAGAAATAGCTTTTGGGGAGGGAAGGGGAGCTTAAAAAAGTTCAATTTGCCTGTCTCTAAAACTGCCCTTTTTTCCCTGATTATTTTTCTTTAATAATTCCTTTAATATGGAAAGTGTAAGAGCAAGTGGATCATCAGGCACTTGTTGCTTACATGTGGTTTAGCTGCATGGGACTTTTAGTCTTGATAGAGAAAACAGAGATCAGGCACTGCCTTTGGGAGAGCATATGCCTCCAAGGCAGCTGTGTGTCTGAGGTGTGCCACATAGGAGAATTCCCTGTTTTCTTATACATGAGGTGTTTAAGACCAAGATAGATTTAAGCAAAATGTTAAATAGTGGTTACAATGACTACTTCCATCTATTGCTTCCATTTGTATTTGGAAAATACATTGATAATACTGTTCCATATACTAAAGAAGCAGTGGATTACCAATACTGTAATGTTTCAGCAAAGTTTGACTGATTTGGTATCTTCAGTTTCACAAGTCACTACAGAAATAGTAACTGGGTAGCCTAGCCATACATTTTAGGGCAAGGGAAGTCTCTCTCCAGTGTCTTGCTGTGGGCCTGTTATCAGCTAGGTTTGAAAAAAGAACATGATTCCCAAACTTTCAAATGGACTGTCCACTCAGGTAAGCAGTTAACTGCTCTAGATTTTACATTCATTGGTGTCATTGCTCATTCCTTGGTTGCAGCTGCAGCTGATTAGAGGTGACAGAGGATTTACCTTTTGTCTTCTGAAGTACTTTAAAATGCCAGAAAATTAGATTTCCTTTGAAATCAAAGCAGTGGATGTACCCATTACGTATTTCCATTGCTCTGTGTTTTGCACAAAGTAAGCTTTTCTGTTTTATATATTGCTATGATAATTTAGCTCTGTATAACTCTGTTTTTGTAGAGTAAGAGATATCTGTAGCTATGGCCAGTTACTTGTTATTTCATGTTAAAGGTGTAACCATAATTCTGCCCCTCCTGGGGGTGTCACTTGTCTGTGCTGACCTGAAGCCACAGTTGTCTTTGGAGAATGATGACAAGAAGCTGCAATGGAAGTCCTCAAGGCAAATTTTGTCCCGTGCTGGGGGAACTCAGAGAACATACTGTTTACTCTCACACCGTTTCTGTAGTGTGTGGAAGGGGCAACATCTTTGCAACTGGGTCACTGGATAAGCAAGGTGTTTGGCTCTCTAAGGCAAAACTAATTACCACGTGGGTTGTCATGAACATAGGAAGCTTTCCTGTTCCCCAAATCATGTGTTAAGGGTACGTATGCAGAAAGCTTCTGATACAGGATGGATGTACAGGTTGTGTCCCTTTATGCTCCTCTGCCGTGCCCCTGGAAGGAGGCTTGTCTTGCAAGAGTGGGCATTAGCACAGGGGAGGACAGCGAGGAGCAAGCCTCCTGGAAAGCCTCCCGCCTGCAGGCAGTCTGTGAAGCAGTCTGTGCCCTTGTCACTGCTGCCATCCGCTGAACTCTTCTCTGTGGTCAGCGCTTTTTAGCTGCTTGCTGGGCATTGCAATCACTGTTACTTTGGCCAATCTCTGGTGTGTGGCAGCAGCCAAGGAGACAGGGTGGGTTGTTGGCACGATGCTTTGTGCTCAGCATCCTTTGCTCTGCCTTCCCTGGGCAGCCATGCTCTCTCTGGCTCTTCCGTAGTACCTTAGCAGGGCTCCTTTGGTACCACTCATTTGAACCATGTGTCCATCCCCGTGCCATGGCTTGTATGACACAAGACTCCTGTTGATTGAATTGCCTGATAGTCTTTGCAACAAATGGCACAAAGCTGAGGTACTACAGGGCTCTTCAATCACTTAAGGTACTTTGCTTGCTGGAGTGTCTGTGTGTAACATATGCGAGGATTCAAGGCTTAGTTCTGATCCTACTAAAGTAATATAAGACCTAATCCTGTTCCTACCATGGCAGATTTATCAGAGCAGACTAAAGCTGACTGAGAGACAGCTACGTGCTGCAGACAGACAGCAGCCGAGAGTTTGCTCCTACAGCTAGCACTGCAGGGAGTAGGGAGCAGGAAAATAGCAATGAGTAATAAAAGTGAGTGGGGAATTTACAGCAATATAACAGCAAACAAAATGAATGTAAATTGATAATGTGCTCCCTGCATTAATATTAATTATTTCTCTCACCAAAATAAAATGAAAAAAACCATGGTTAGCACTCATTTTAAAATTTTAAGACTACATTATTAAGGCACTTATATAATGCATTTGGGACCTGCTTTCCTGTTTTGTATCAGAAATAAGAATTCTGGCACAAGGTAAACAAGTGAACAGGAAGAATAATACTCAGAAAATGAAAGTCATGACAATTTCTCTGTGTGCTCTCTCTTCCCTTTCCTCTTCCTATTCGAGATGCTGCTTCGCTGCTGTACGTTCTGCAGTTCTTATTCTCTGAGAATGTGATTGATTGCAGTAGGTCTCTGGTGGAATTTAGTCCTGTAGAAGGAGTGATTTAACTTGGGGAGTATGGGCTTTGGTCACAGTTCATAATCTTTCTGTAAATTGCAGTCTATAGCTGTGCTGCTCCTCACAGCACCTTAGCAAGGATTTGCCATCCAAAAAAATTATCATTTCCGCACATTGTTCCAAGAAAATTGTAATTTGCAGCCTCCAGAAGCAGCATGGCATTTGTTACCTGTCCTGACTGGTGGGTTTTTTCGCCCTGTGCTGGGTGGCTGGTTTGTCAGGGTAGGAGGTGAGGGCTGGCTCCCTCATGTTTTGTCCCTGAGCAGATAGGGAGGTAGCTTGCTTCTCCACTCGTGTGCTCAAAGATGTGAGGAAGCAATGCAAGGCTGTCTCTGCATGGTAGCCATATAGTGCAGGACAGCACGCCTCCCTTTAAGCCAAGGATTTTCCTTTTTACATGCCTGTATAGCACATAGTGTGCTTTGGGCTGATATTTAAACAATGAGCAATGATAGTGGCATATTCAGATAATGATATTGCAGATCCATCCCCATCACCTGTCAGAGATGGATCGTGGTTCTTCTCCATCTCCCCTGTTCCTACTGATAAGTGTTCTTAAGTCTGGGCCACATCTTAGGTGCATCGTAACCCCACGCCTGCCACCAAAGTGAGTGATGTGGCTGTAGTGGAGGTGTAGGTACAGACACAGGCAGAGACAGTCATCTGTCAGTGCTGAGCAGTCATTCTCTGCAGCTGTTCCCAGTCTCTTCTGAGGAAAAGATAGTTGCACAGGTAGAAAAAATCCCAGAGATCAGTTTGGCCTACAGAATTGCCAGCTGGACCGTACAGATCTAGGCTAAGGTTTTTGAAGCATGCTGAAGTGATTTTCAATTTTCCATTGCAGAGGAGTGAAAAAAGCTGGAAAATCAATATAATTTCTGTTTTCCATAGGAGACAATGGACAGATTGTATACTTTAAGGTCAAACAGATGTTTCTCCTTGAAGCATTTTTTTTAATCCATAAAACCAGTGGGAAAACATATGAAGAGGAAAAATGATTCAAATAGATTAAGGGTATATTTTTGCTTTATTGCAAATATTTTAAAATGTCATCTAGAAAGAAAAACATTTAGCTTTGATTTATCTAATAAAGTCCAGGAATTTTCAAAGCCGTCTCTTTCCTTCTTTGGTTTACACAGAAGCAGAATGGACTTTCTAAGTCATAATTAAGGAAAATAAGAAAGAAGATTATTTAATTCTTGTTAATAATTTTCAGGAGATTCTAAAATCACAGGTGTTTTGGTATTTAATGTCAAGTCTACTTCAACAACTTGAAAAACCATATGCTAAAATACTTGGAATAGTTGTGAAAACAAAAATTCTGATACTACTCTTTAAAATCTCTCTACTAAGAAAAATAGAGAAAGCAAGCTGTGGGTTACATGAAAATGGCAATGTATGGATGGCAGCATCAGAGCTGTCACCAGAATGTATTCACATTTTTGGCCCATTTAAGTTTGCAGATGCAGCAATGTATGAGTTTAGAGTATGGAAGTATGGAGTCAGTGTTATCCTGATTTCTGATAAGTATCTCTGTTTGCACTGGGGTGGTAGAAAGCACATCTTCCCCTCCTGAGCATTTAGACCAAAGCTCATTGTGGAAAACATCAGCTACTATTTCATGCTTGTACAAAGCCTAGTGTGAAGCAGCCGCATGCAAATCAATGGTTTCTTTCTAGCTTCTGAGCCCAGACTAGCCTGTGCACTCAGCCTTTGAGTCAGGAGCTGGGGTAGCTAAACTTCTTTGGAATATATCTCTACCAGGAACTTACGCAGACAATCCCAGGGACCTGCCAGTGACATATGATGTAGGCTAAGGGAATAATGCATCTTTCATCAGGGTTGTAGTAAAGGCAGCACAGTTTAATGTACTCTGATCTGTAAGGTTTATGAAGACTTTATTCAAAGAGCACCCTTGTGTGCCCTCTGCATTTTCAACATCAGATAAGAGGCTTTATAACCCTGAATTATTTATAGGTTTGGTAATACAGTATATCTGACCTTTTTATAGGGGAGCATCGTGCAGAAGGGAATGAGGTATTTTAGCAGAAGGGTCATGTACGCAAGGCACAATCTTGTTGTTTCAATTGTGATGTCCCCTAACTTTGCTCTCTCCTAGCCATTTTTTTGCAATGGCTTTTCTTGTGTCGTATGTGTGATCTGAGGGCAAGTCATGCAAAAAACATCTCTCAAATTTTGAAGGAGAGCTTTCCATTGCAGCTGTGATTGATCAAATGCAGTGTTATAAAACCTATTTAAAAGTTGTACCCGTTCTGCTCATCTCATAAGGATGAGCAATAAGGCCTGTATTTCCCAGTTTATTGAGCCTGAGCAATGTCTTTTACCTGCTCTAATGCAAAAGCATTGAATTGAAGAAAATTGGCATTGTACTCCCATGAGTCACCAGAACATTAACAGAATAAGGTTTTATCTATGGCATAGGAAATCCAGTGTGTATCTCTAAAAGGTGTTCTAATATGGTCTTTTGGATTCTGAACCCACAAGCACATGTCCTCTTTGAAGGAGGGACAGTCCACTGGCCAAGTGGAGAGACTTCAAGTACACATAACCCAGCAACCAGACACCATTCTGTGACCATCTGCACAGGTCAAGGGCACTCAGGGAGCTGCTTGGTAGAGTACCATGGGATAAAGCCCTGGAGGGAAGAGGGGCCCAGGAAAGCTGGCTGATATTCAAGGATCACCTCCTCCAAGCTCAGGAGCGATGCATCCCAACCAAGAAGAAGTCAGGCAGAAACACCGGGAGGCCTGCATGGATGAACAGGGAGCTCCTGGACAAACTCAAACACAAAAACAGAAGCCTACAGAGGGTGGAAGTAAGGACAGGTAGCCTGGGAGGAATACAGAGAAATTGACTGAGCAGCTAGGGATCTGGTTAGGAAGGGTAAAGCCCTGATAGAATTAAATCTGGCCAGGGATGTCAAGGGCAACAAGAAAAGCTCCTATAGGTATGTTGGTGGTAAAAGCAAGACTGGGGAAAATGTGTCCCCCCTCTGGAAGGAAATGGAGACCTGGTTACCCATGACATGGAGAAGACTGAGGGACTCAGTGACTTTTTTGCCTCAATCTTCACCGGCAAGTGCTCCAGCCACACCTCCGAGGTCACAGAAGGCAAAGGCAGGGACTGGGAGAAGGAGGAACCGCCCACTGTAGGAGGAGATCAGGTTCAAGACCATCTAAGAAACCTGAAGGTGCACAAGTCCATGGGACCTGATGAGATGCATCTGTGGGTCCTGAGGGAACTGGCAGATGAAGTGGCTAAGCCACTGTCCATCATATTTGAGAAGTCATGGCAGTCTGGGGAAGTTCCTGCTG